>NW_027278525.1:0-182536 GCF_030028105.1 Mobula birostris
CGCTCATATCGCTGTGTTTTCGCTCACCTCTCATATCTTCCCTTGTATCGCCATGTTTTCGTGCACCTCCCACACCTACCCCTATATCTTTTTGTTCTCGTACACCTCTCATAGCTTAACATATATTGCAATGTTTTTGTGCACCTCTGATAGATTTCCCCAAATCGCTGTGTTTATGCGCACCTCTCATAGCTTCCCCTATATCGCCGTGATTTCGCGCACCTTGCATATCTTTCCCTATATCACTGTGTTTTTGCTCACCTCTCACAGCTTTGCCTATATCTCCATTTTCTCGCGCATCACTCATACCTTCCCCTATTTAGCTATGTTTTCGCTAATCTCTCAAACCTTCCCCTATATCGACGTGTTTTCACGCACCTCTCATAGCTTCACGTATATAGCCGTGTTTTCGTGCACCTCCCATTGCTTCCCCTATATTGCTGTGTTTTCTCGCACCTCTCATACCTTAACCTATATCTTTGCATTTTCCCGCACCTCTCATAGCTTCCCCTCTATCACTGTGTTCTCGTGCACCTCTCATAGCTTTCCATATATTGCAATGTTTTCGCTCACCTCTCATAGCTTCCCTCAAATTGTTCTGTTTTCGCACACCTCTCATATCATCACGTATATCACCATGTTTTTGCGCACCTCCCATAGCTTCCCCTATATCACTGTGTTTACGTACACGTCTCATAGCTTTCCCTATATTGCCGTGTTTTCGTGCACCTCCCATACCTTCCCCTATATTGCTGTGTTGTTGCATATCTTCCATAGCTTCCGCTATATCACTGTTTTCCCACAGCTCTCATAGCTTCCCGTACATCGATGTGTTTTCATATTCCTCTCATACTTTCTCATATATCACCCTGTTTTCACGCACCTCCCATAGTTTCCCATATATCGCCGTGTTTTCCCGCACCTCTCATACCTTTCCCTTTTTCACTGTGTTATCGCGCACCTCTCATAGCTTCCCCTCTATCGCTATGTTCTCATGCACTTCTAATAGCTCTCCATATATTGCAATGTTTTTGCTCACCTCTCATAGCTTCCCTCAAATTGTTCTGTTTTCGCACACCTCCCGTACCTTCTCCTATATTGCTGTGTTGTTGCGTAACTTCCATAGCTTCCGCTATATCACTGTTTTCGCGCAGCTCTCATAACATCACGTGCATCACCATGTTTTCGCGCACCTCTCATAGCTTCCCCTATCTCAGTGTGTTTTCACGCACCTCTCATACCTTCCCTCAAATTGCTCTGTTTTCACGCACCTCCCATAAATTCCCCTATATCGCTGTGTTTTTGCGCACCTCTATAAAGTTCCACTATAATGCCCTGTTTTCACGCACCTCTCATACCTTCCCCTATATCGCTGTGTTTTCACGCACATCCCATAGATTCCCTTATATTGTTGTTTTTTTGCACACCTCTCATACCTTCCCCTCTATCGCACTGTTTTCACGCAGCTCCCATAGCTTCCCCTATATCGCTGTGTTTTTGCACACCTCTCATACCTTCCCCTATATTGCTGTGTTTTCACTCACCTCTTATAGCTTCCACTATATTGCCGTGTTTTCGTGCGCCTCTAATACCTTCCCCTATATCGATATGTTCTCACGCACCTCTGATACCTTCACGTATGTCACCGTGTTTTCACGCACCTCCCATAACTTACCCTATATTGCTGTGTTTTCGCGTACCTCCCATAGCTTCCACTATATCGCTGTTTTCGCGTACCTCTCATAACTTCCCCAACATCGCTGTGTTTTCGCGTACCTCTAATGCCTTCTCCTATATCGCCGCGTTTTCACGCACCTCCCATAGCTTCCCCTATATCGCTGTGTTTTCTCCAACCTTTGATACCTTACCCTATATCGCTCTGTTTTGTACACCTCCCATAGCTTCCCATATGTCGCTGCGTTTTCGCACACCTCCTATAGATTCCTCTATATCACTGTGTTTTGGCATACCTCTCATACCTCCCCCTATATCGTTGTGTTTTCGCGCACCTCTCATACCTTCCCCTATATCACCCTATTTTCGTGCACCACCCATACCTTCCCCTATATCGCTGTGGTTTTGCGCACCTCCCATAGATTACCCTATATCGCTGTGTTTTTGCGCACCTCTCATACCGTCCCCTTTTTCATTGTGTTATTGCGCGCCTCTCATTGCTTCCCCTCTATCGCTGTGTTCTCGTGCACCTCTGATTGCTTTCCATATATTGCAATGTTTTCACGCACCTCTCATAGCTTCCTTCAAATTGCTCTGTTTTCGCGCACCTCTCATAACATCACGTTTCTCACCATTTTTCCCGCACCTCCCATACCTTGCCCTATATTGCCGTGCTTTTGCGCACATCCCATAGATTCCCCTATATCGCTGTGTTTTTGCGCACCTCTCATACCTTCCCCTATATTGCTGTGTTTTCGCTCACCTCTTATAGCTTCCCCTATATCGCCGTGTTATCGTGCGCCTCTCATACCTTCCTCTATATCGACGTGTTTTCGCACACCTCCCATACCTTCCCCTATATTGCTCTGTTGTCGCATACCTCCCATAACTTCCCCAACATCGCTGTGTTTTCGCGTACCTCTAATACCTTCTCCTATATCGCAATGTTTTCACACACCTCCCATAGGTTCCCCTATATCGCTGTGTTTTATACCACCTTTGACACCGTCCCCTATATCGCTCTGTTATCACTCACTTCCCATAGCTTCCCATATCGCTGCGTTTTCGAGCACCTCCTATAGATTCCTCTATATGACTGTGTTTTCGCGCACCTCTCATACCTTCCCCTAAATCGTTGTGTTTTCGCGCACCTCTCATACCTTCCCTATATCAGTGTGTTTTCATGCTTCTTGCATATCTACCCCTATATCCCTGCTTTTTCACTCTCCGCTCATACCATCTTCGATATTGCTGAGTTTTCGTGCACCTCTCATCGCTTCCCCTGTATCGATTCACATATCTTCAGGTATATCGCCGTGTTTTCGCACAGCTCCCATAGCTTTCGCTATATCACTGTTTTCGCGCACCTCTCATAGCTTCCCCTACATTGCTGTGTTTTCTCGCACCCCTCATACCTTCCCCTATATCGCTCTGTTATTGCGCACATCCCATAGCTTCCCATATATCGCTGCATTTTCGTGCACCACCCATACCTTCCATTATATCACTGTGGTTTCGCGCACCTCCCATAGATTCCCCTATATCGCTGTGTTTTTGCACACCTCTAATACCTTCCCGTATAACGCCTTGTTTAGACGCACCTCCCATACTTTCCCCTATATCGCTGTGTTCTCGTACACCTCTCATAGCTTAACATATCTTGCAATGTTTTTGTGCACCTCTCATAGATTCCCTAAATCACTGTTTACGCGCACCTCTCACAGCTAACCCTATATCGCCGTGTTTTCACGCACCTCGCATACCTTCCCCTATATCGCAGTGTTTTTGCTCACCTCCCATAGATCCACCTATATCGCTGTGTTTTTGTGCACCTCTCATACCTTCCCTATATCACCCTGTTTTCACGCACCTCCCATAGTTTCCCATATATCGCCGTGTTTTCCCACACCTCTCATACCTTCCCCTTTTTCACTGTGTTTTCACACACCTCTCATAGCTTTCCCTCTATCGCTGTGTTCTCGTGCACCTCTCATAGCTCTCCATATATTGCAATGTTTTCGCACACCTCTCATAGTTTCCCTCAAATTGCTCTGTTTTTGTGCACCTCTCATAACATCACATATATCACCATGTTTTCGCGCACTTCCCATAGCTTCCCCTATATCACTGTGTTTTCGCGCACCTCTCATACCTTCCCCTATATCGCCGAGTTTTGGTGCACCTCCCACACCTTCCCCTATGTCCCTCTGTACTCGTACACCTTTCATAGCTTAACATATATTGCAATGTTTTCGTGCACCTCTCATAGATTCCCCCAAATTGCTGTGTTTACGCGCACCTCTCATATCTTCCCCTATTTCGCCGTGTTTTCGCATACCTCTCATACCTTCTCCTATATCGCACTGTTTTCACGCACCAACCATAGTTTCCCCTACATCACTGTGTTTTCTCGCACTGCTCATTCCTTCCCCAATATCGCTCTGTTATCGAGCACCTCCCATAGCTTCCCATATATCGTTGTGTTTTCGCGCATCTCTCATACATTCCCTATATCACTGTGTTTTCATGCATCTTGCATACTTACCCGTATATCCCTGCGTTTTCACGCTCCGCTCATTCCATCCTCTAATTTCAGAGTTTTCGTACACCTCTCAACGCTCCCCTGTATCGCCATATTTTCACGCACCTCCCCCTAGCTTCCCCTACATCACTGTTTTCGCGCACCTCTCATAACTTCCCCTATATCACTGTGATTTCGCACTCCGCCCATAGCTTCCCCTATATTGCTGTGTTTTCGCTCACCTCTCATACCTTCCCCTGTATCGTCGTGTTTTCGTGCTCCTCCCATACCTTTTCATACATCACTGTGTAATCGTGCTCCTTTCATACTTTCTCCTATATCGCTGTGTTTTCACACACCTCTCATAGCTTCCCCTATATTGCTGTGTTTTCTCACACCCCTCATACCTTCCCCTATATTGCGCTGTTATTGCTCACCTCCCACAGCTTCCCATATATCGCTGCGTTTTCGTGCCCCTCCAATAGATTCCTCTATATCACTGTGTTTTCGCACACCTCTCATACCTTCCCCTATATCGCTGTGTTTTCTCACACATCTCATACCTTCCCCTATATCGTGGTGTTATCGTGCACCTCTCATACCTTCCCCTATATCGCTGTGACATCGCGCACCGCCCATAGCTTCCCCTATATCGCTGTTTTCGCTCACCTCTCACACCTTCCCCTTTATCGCCGTCTTTTCGTGCACCTCCCATACCTTCCCCTATATTGCTGTGTTCTCGTACACCTCTTATAGCTTAACATATATTGCAATGTTTTCGTGCACCTCTCATAGAATCCCCCAAATCACTGTGTTTACGCGCACCTCTCATGACTTTCCCTATATCACTGTGTTTTCGTGCACCTCCCATAGAGTCCCCTATATCGCCGTGTTTTTGCTCACCTCTCACAGCTTTGCCTAAATCGTGCATCACTCCTACCTTCACCTTTTCATATGCCGACGTGTTTTCACAAACCTCTCATACCTTCACATATATCGCCGTGTTTTCGTGCACCTCCCATGACTTCCCCTATATCACTGTGTTTTCGTGCACCTCTCATACCTTCCCCTATATTGCTGTGTTTTCGCTCACCTCTTATCATATAGCTTCCCCTATAACGCTGTGTTTTCCTGCACTTCTCATACCTTCCCCTATATCGATGTGTTTTCACGCACCTCTGATACCTTCACGTATATTGCCGTGTTTTTGTGCACCATCCATACCTTCCCCTATATTGCTGTATTGTTGCATAACTCCAATAGCTTCCGTTATATCACGGTTTTCGCGCACCTCTCATACCTTCCCGTACATCGATGTGTTTTCGTACTCCTCTCATACTTTCTCCTATATTGCCGTGTTTTCACGCACCTCCCATAACTTCCCCTACATCGCTGTGTTTTCTCGCACCCCTCATACCTTCCCCATGTCGCTCTGTTTTCGTGCACCTCCCACAGCTTCCCATATATCGCTGCGTTTTCGTGCACCTTCTGTAGATTCCTCTATATCACTGTGTTTTCGCACACCTCTCATACCTCCCCTTATATCATTGTGTTTTCGCGCACCTCTCATACTTTCCCCTATATCGCCGTGTTTTCGTGCACCACCCATACCTTCCCCTATATCGCTGTGGTTTCGCGCACCTCCCATAGATTCCCCTATATCGCTGTGTTTTTGCACACCTCTCGTACCGTTCCCGATATCGCCCTGTTTTCACGCACCTCCCATAGTTTCCCATATATCGCAGTGTTTTCCCGCACCTCTCATACCTTCCCCTTTTTCACTGTGTTTTCGTGCACCTCTCATAGCTTCCCTCAAATTGCTCTTTTTCGCAGACCTCTCATATAATCATCTATATCACCATGTTTTCACGCACCTTCCATAGCTTCCCCTATATCACTGCTGTTTTCGCGCACCTCTCGTACCTTCCTCTATATCGCCGTGTTTTCGTGCACCTCCCATACCTTCCCCTATATCGCTGTGTTTTCGTGCACCTCCCATAGAGTCCCCTATACCACTGTGTTTTCGCACACCCCTCATACCTTCCCCTGTATCGCTCTGTTATCGCGCACCTCCCATAGCTTCCCATATATCGTTGCTTATTTGCGCACCTCCTATAGATTCCTCTATATCACTGTGTTTTTGCGCACCTCTCATACCTTTCCCTATATCGCCGTGTTTTCATGCACCACCCATACCTTCCACTATATCGCTGTGATTTTGTACAACTCCCATAGATTCCCCTATGTCTCTGTGTTTTTGCGCACCTCGCATACCTTCCCCTATATCGACGTGTTTTCACGCAACTCTCATATCTTCTTGTACATCGCCGTGTTTTCGTGTACCTCTCATAGCTTTCCCTATATCACTATGTTTTTGCACACCTTTCATACCTTCCCCTATATCGACGTGTTTTCGCAGACTTCTCATCCCTTCCCCGATATTGCTGTGTTTTAGCGCACCTCCATAACTTCCCTTATGTCTCTGTACTCTTCGGCACCTCTCATCACTTCCCCTATATAGCTCTGCTTTCGCACACCTCCCATAGCTTTCCGTACATCGCTGTGTTTTTGCTCACCGCTCATACCTTCCCCCATATTGCACTGTTTTCAAGCACCTCCCATAGTTTCCCATATAGCGCCATGTTTTCGCGCACCTCTCATACTTTCCCCTATATCGCTATGTAATCGCACACCACCCGTTGCTTCCCATTTTTCGCCCTGATTACGCGCACCTCTCACAGCTTCCTATATATTGCGATGTTTTCGCGTTCCTCTCATACCTTCCCCTATGTCGCTCTGTTTTCATGCACCTCCCATACCTTCCAATGTATCGCTGGTTTTTCGCGCACCTCTCACACCTTCCACTATATCGCTTTTCCTTTTTTGCTGTGTTTTCGCTCACCTCTCATAGCTTCCCCTATACCACCTATTTTTCACGCACATCTAATTACTTCCCCTTTATCGCTGTGTTATCGAGCAGCTCACATAACTTCCCCTATATTGCTATGTTTTCAGGGACCTTCCATAGCTTCCCATTTTTCACCATATTTTCGCGCACCTCTCATAGCTTCCCATATATTGCGATGTTTTCACGGACCTCTCATAGATTCGCCAAAGTTGCCGTGCTTTTGCGCACCTCCCATAGCTTCCTCCATATTGCAGTGTTTTCTCACACATCTCATACATTCCCCTATATCGCTGTGTTTTCACTCACCTCTCATCCCGTCCCCGATATCACTGTGATTTCGCGCACCTTCCAAGGCTTCCTCTATATCCCTGTGCTTTCGCTCACCTCTCATAGCTTCCACTATATCACCGAGTTTTCGCGCTCCTCTCATATCTTGCCCTATGTCGCTGTGCTCTTGTGCACCTCTCTTCACTTCCCCTATATCGCCCTGTTTTCACGGACCTCCCATAGCTTCCCATTTTTCGCCGTGTTTTCGCGCACCTCTCATAGCTTCCCATTTATTGCGATGATTTTGCACACCTCTCATAGATTCCCCCAAATCACTGTGTTTTTGCGCACCTCTCATAGCTTCCCATAATTCGCCATGTTCTGGCACACCTCGCATAGCTACCCCTACATCGCTGTGTTTTCACGCACCTTTCATACCTTCTCCTATATCGCCGTGCATTCACGCACCTCCCATAGCTTCCCCTATATTGCTGTGTTTTCTCACACTTCTCATAACTTTCCCATTCTCGCTTTGTTTTTGTGCACCTCCCATAGCTTCCCATATATCGCTGTATTTTCTCGCACTTCTCATACTGTCCACTATGCCGCTATGTTTTCGCACATCTCTCGTAGCTTGCCCTATATCGATGTGTGTTCGCGTACCTCTCATAACTTCCCCTATTTCGCTGTGTTTTCGCGCAGCTCGCATAGCTTCCACTATATCATTGTGTTTTCACGCACCTCTCATACCTTCACGTATACCGTCGTGTATTCGCGCACCTCTAATAGCTTCCCCTATATGGCCGTGTATTTGCACATATCGCATAGCTTCCCCTATATCGTTGTGTTCTCGCGCACCTCCCATACCTTCCACTCTATCGCTGCATTTTCGCGCACCTCTCATAGATTTCTATATATTGCAATTTTTTCGCGCACCTCTCATAGCTTCCCCCGAATCGCTGCGTTTTCGTACACCTCGCATAGCTTTCTATATATTGCAATTTTTCTGCGCACCTCTCATAGCTTCCTCTATATCGCCATATTTTCACGCACCTCGCATAGTTTCCCATATATCGCCATGTTTTCGCACACCTCCCATACCTTCCCCTTTTTTGCTGTGTTATTGCACACCTCTCATAGCTTCCCCTCTATTGCTATGTTCTCGTGCACCCCTCATAGGTTTCTATATATTGCAATATTTTCGCGCACCTCTCATAGCTTCCCCAAAATCACTGTGTTTTCGCGCACCTCTCATAGCTTCCCCTATATCACCATGTTTTCGCGCACCTCGCATAGCTTCCCATATATCGTTCTGTTTTCGCGCACCTCTCATAACTTCCCCTACATCGCTATGTTTTTGCTTACCTCTGATAGCTTTGCCTATATCGCCGTGTTCTCGCGCACCTCTCATACCTTCCCTTTTTTAGCTGAGTTTTCGCTCATCTCTCATACATTCACCTATATCGACGTGTATTAATGCACATCTCATACCTTCACGTATATCGCCCCTCTATTGCTGTGTTCTCGTGCACCTCTCATAGGTTTCTATATATTGCAATATTTTCGCGCACCTCTCATAGCTTCCCCTATATCGCCTTGTTCTGGCGCACCTTGCATTGCTTACCCTACATTGCTATGTTTTCGCGCACCTCTCATACCTTCTCCTATATCGCCGTGCTTTCACGCACCTCCCATAGCTTCCCCTATATTGCTGTTTTTTCTCACACCTCTCATACCTTCCCCTTTCTCTCTCTGTTTTCGTGCACCTCCTATAGCTTCCCATATATCGCTGTCTTTTCGCGCAGCTCTCATACCTTCCCCTATATCGCTGTGATTTTGCTCATCTCTCACAGCTAGCCTATATCGCCGTGTTCTCGCAACCTCTCATACCTCCCCCTTTTCAGCTGATTTTTTGCTCATCTCTCATACTTTCCCTTAAATCGACGTGTTTTCACGTACCTCTCATACCTTCCCCTGTATCGCCGTGTTTTCGAGCACCTCTCATACCTTCCCCTATATCGCTGTGTTCTCGTACACCTCTTATAGCTTAACATATATTGCAATGTTTTCGTGCACCTCTCATAGAATCCCCCAAATCACTGTGTTTACGTGCACCTCTCATGACTTCCCCTATATCACTGTGTTTTCGTGCACCTCCCATAGAGTCCCCTATATCGCCGTGTTTTTGCTCACCTCTCACAGCTTTGCCTAAATCGCGCATCACTCCTACCTTCACCTTTTCATATGCCGACGTGTTTTCACAAACCTCTCATACCTTCACGTATATCGCCGTGTTTTCGTGCACCTCTCATACCTTCCCCTATATTGCTGTGTTTTCGCTCACCTCTTATCATATAGCTTCCCCTATAACGCCGTGTTTTCCTGCACTTCTCATACCTTCCCCTATATCGATGTGTTTTCACGCACCTCTGATACCTTCACGTATATTGCCGTGTTTTCGTGCACCATCCATAACTTCCCCTATATTGCTGTATTGTTGCATAACTCCAATAGCTTCCGTTATATCACGGTTTTCGCGCACCTCTCATACCTTCCCGTACATCGATGTGTTTTCGTACTCCTCTCATACTTTCTCCTATATTGCCGTGTTTTCACGCACCTCCCATAACTTCCCCTACATCGCTGTGTTTTCTCGCACCCCTCATACCTTCCCCATGTCGCTCTGTTTTCGTGCACCTCCCACAGCTTCCCATATATCGCTGCGTTTTCGTGCACCTTCTATAGATTCCTCTATATCACTGTGTTTTCGCACACCTCTCATACCTCCCCTTATGTCATTGTGTTTTCGCGCACCTCTCATACTTTCCCCTATATCGCCGTGTTTTCGTGCACCACCCATACCTTCCCCTATATCGCTGTGGTTTCGCGCACCTCCCATAGATTCCCCTATATCGCTGTGTTTTTGCACACCTCTCATACCGTTCCCGATATCGCCCTGTTTTCACGCACCTCCCATAGTTTCCCATATATCGCAGTGTTTTCCCGCACCTCTCATACCTTCCCCTTTTTCACTGTTTTCGTGCACCTCTCATAGCTTCCCTCAAACTGCTCTTTTTCGCAGACCTCTCATATAATCATCTATATCACCATGTTTTCACGCACCTCCCATAGCTTCCCCTATATCACTGCTGTTTTCGCGCACCTCTCGTACCTTCCTCTATATCGCCGTGTTTTCGTGCACCTCTCATACCTTCCCTTTTTTAGCTGAGTTTTCGCTCATCTCTCATACATTCTGCTATATCGACGTGCATTAAAGCACCTCTCATACCTTCATGTATATCTCCCTGTTTTCGCGCACCTCCCAGAGCTTGCCCTATATCACAGTGTTTTCGCGCACCTCTCATAACTTCCTCCATATCGCCGTTTTTCATGCACCTCCTATACATTCCCCTATATCGCTGTGTTTTCGCGCACCTCCCATAGAGTCCCCTATACCGCTGTGTTTTCGCACACCCCTCATACCTTCCCCTATATCGCTCTGTTATCGCACACCTCCCATAGCTTCCCATATATCGTTGCTTATTTGCGCACCTCCTATAGATTCCTCTAAATCACTGTGTTTTTGTGCACCTCTCATACCTTTCCCTATATCGCGTGTTTTCATGCACCACCCATACCTTCCACTGTATCGCTGTGATTTTGTACAACTCCCATAGATTCTCCTATGTCTCTGTGTTTTTGCGCACCTCACATACCTTCCCCTATATCGACGTGTTTTCACGCAATTCTCATATCTTCTTGTATATCGCCGTGTTTTCGTGTACCTCTCATAGCTTTCCCTATATCACTATGTTTTTGCACACCTTTCATACCTTCCCCTATATCGACGTGTTTTCGCAGACTTCTCATCCCTTCCCCGATATTGCTGTGTTTTAGCGCACTTCTGATACCTTCCCCGTATGACTGTGTTTTCATGCACCTCCATAACTTCCCTTATGTCTCTGTACTCTTCTGCACCTCTCATCACTTCCCCTATATAGCTCTGCTTTCGCACACCTCCCATAGCTTCCCGTACATCGCTGTGTTTTTGCTCACCACTCATACCTTCCCCCACATTGCACAGTTTTCAAGCACCTCCCATAGTTTCCCATATAGCGCCATGTTTTCGCGCACCTCTCATACTTTCCCCTATATTGCTATGTAATCGCACACCACCCGTTTCTTCCCATTTTTCGCCCTGCTTACGCGCACCTCTCACAGCTTCCTATATATTGCGATGTTTTCGCGCACCTCTCATAGCTTCCCCCAAATCGCTGTGTTTTCGCGTTCCTCTCATACCTTCCCCTATGTCGCTCTGTTTTCATGCACCTCCCATACCTTCCAATATATCGCTGGTTTTTCGCGCACCTCTCACACCTTCCACTATATCGCTTTTCCTTTTTTGCTGTGTTTTCGCTTACCTCTCATAGCTGCCCCTATACCACCTATTGTTCACGCACATCTAATTACTTCCCCTTTATCGCTGTGTTATCGAGCAGCTCACATAACTTCCCCTATATTGCTATATTTTCAGGGACCTTCCATAGCTTCCCATTTTTCACCATATTTTCGCGCACCTCTCATAGCTTCCCATATATTGCGATGTTTTCACGGACCTCTCATAGATTCGCCAAAGTTGCCGTGCTTTTGCGCACCTCCCATAGCTTCCTCCATATTGCAGTGTTTTCTCACACATCTCATACATTCCCCTATATCGCTGTGTTTTCACTCACCTCTCATCCCGTCCCCGATATCACTGTGATTTCGCGCACCTTCCAAGCCTTCCTCTATATCCCTGTGCTTTCGCTCACCTCTCATAGCTTCCGCTATATCACCGAGTTTTCGCGCACCTCTCATATCTTGCCCTATGTCGCTGTGCTCTTGTGCACCTCTCTTCACTTCCCCTATATCGCCCTGTTTTCACGGACCTCCCATAGCTTCCCATTTTTCGCCGTGTTTTCGCGCACCTCTCATAGCTTCCCATTTATTGCGATGATTTTGCACACCTCTCATAGATTCCCCCAAATCGCTGTGTTTTTGCGCACCTCTCATAGCTTCCCATATATCGCCATGTTCTGGCACACCTCGCATAGCTACCCCTACATCGCTGTGTTTTTGCGCACCTTTCATACCTTCTCCTATATCGCCGTGCGTTCACGCACCTCCCATAGCTTCCCCTATATTGCTGTGTTTTCTCACACTTCTCATAACTTTTCCATTCTCGCTTTGCTTTTGTGCACCTCCCATAGCTTCCCATATATCGCTGTGTTTTCTCGCACTTCTCATACCGTCCACTATACCGCTATGTTTTCGCACATCTCTCGTAGCTTGCCCTATATCGATGTGTGTTCGCGTACCTCTCATAACTTCCCCTATTTCGCTGTGTTTTCGCGCAGCTCGCATAGCTTCCACTATATCATTGTGTTTTCACGCACCTCTCATACCTTCACGTATATCGTCGTATATTCGCGCACCTCTAATAGCTTCCCCTATATGGCCGTGTATTTGCACATATCGCATAGCTTCCCCTATATCGCTGTGTTTTCGCGTTCCTCTCATACCTTCCCCTATGTCGCTCTGTTTTCATGCACCTCCCATACCTTCCAATATATCGCTGGTTTTTCGCGCACCTCTCACACCTTCCACTATATCGCTTTTCCTTTTTTGCTGTGTTTTCGCTCACCTCTCATAGCTGCCCCTATACCACCTATTGTTCACGCACATCTAATTACTTCCCCTTTATCGCTGTGTTATCGAGCAGCTCACATAACTTCCCCTATATTGCTATATTTTCAGGGACCTTCCATAGCTTCCCATTTTTCACCATATTTTCGCGCACCTCTCATAGCTTCCCATATATTGCGATGTTTTCACGGACCTCTCATAGATTCGCCAAAGTTGCCGTGCTTTTGCGCACCTCCCATAGCTTCCTCCATATTGCAGTGTTTTCTCACACATCTCATACATTCCCCTATATCGCTGTGTTTTCACTCACCTCTCATCCCGTCCCCGATATCACTGTGATTTCGCGCACCTTCCAAGCCTTCCTCTATATCCCTGTGCTTTCGCTCACCTCTCATAGCTTCCGCTATATCACCGAGTTTTCGCGCACCTCTCATATCTTGCCCTATGTCGCTGTGCTCTTGTGCACCTCTCTTCACTTCCCCTATATCGCCCTGTTTTCACGGACCTCCCATAGCTTCCCATTTTTCGCCGTGTTTTCGCGCACCTCTCATAGCTTCCCATTTATTGCGATGATTTTGCACACCTCTCATAGATTCCCCCAAATCGCTGTGTTTTTGCGCACCTCTCATAGCTTCCCATATATCGCCATGTTCTGGCACACCTCGCATAGCTACCCCTACATCGCTGTGTTTTCGCGCACCTTTCATACCTTCTCCTATATCACCGTGCGTTCACGCACCTCCCATAGCTTCCCCTATATTGCTGTGTTTTCTCACACTTCTCATAACTTTTCCATTCTCGCTTTGCTTTTGTGCACCTCCCATAGCTTCCCATATATCGCTGTGTTTTCTCGCACTTCTCATACCGTCCACTATACCGCTATGTTTTCGCACATCTCTCGTAGCTTGCCCTATATCGATGTGTGTTCGCGTACCTCTCATAACTTCCCCTATTTCGCTGTGTTTTCACGCAGCTCGCATAGCTTCCACTATATCATTGTGTTTTCACGCACCTCTCATACCTTCACGTATATCGTCGTATATTCGCGCACCTCTAATAGCTTCCCCTATATGGCCGTGTATTTGCACATATCGCATAGCTTCCCCTATATCGTTGTGTTCTCGCGCACCTCCCATACCTTCCACTCTATCGCTGTATTTTCGCGCACCTCTCATAGCTTTCTATATATTGCAATTTTTTCGCGCACCTCTCATAGCTTCCCCCGAATCGCTGCGTTTTTGTACACCTCGCATAGCTTTCTATATATTGCAATTTTTCTGCGCACTTCTCATAGCTTCCCCTATATCGCCGTATTTTCACGCACCTCGCATAGTTTCCCATATATCGCCATGTTTTCGCACACCTCCCATACCTTCCCCTTTTTTGCTGTGTTATTGCACACCTCTCATAGCTTCCCCTCTATTGCTATGTTCTCGTGCACCTCTCATAGGTTTCTATATATTGCAATATTTTCGCGCACCTCTCATAGCTTCCCCAAAATCACTGTGTTTTTGCGCACCTCACATAGCTTCCCCTATAGCACCATGTTTTCGCGCACCTCGCATAGCTTCCCATATATTGTTCTGTTTTCGCGCACCTCTCATAACTTCCCCTACATCGCTATGTTTTTGCTCACTTCTGATAGTTTTGCCTATATCGTCGTGTTCTCGCGCACCTCTCATACCTTCCCTTTTTTAGCTGAGTTTTCGCTCATCTCTCATACATTCACCTATATCGACGTGTATTAATGCACATCTCATACCTTCACTTATATCGCCCCTCTTTTGCTGTGTTCTCGTGCACCTCTCATAGGTTTCTATATATTGCAATATTTTCGCGCACCTCTCATAGCTTCCCCTAAATCGCTGTGTTTTTGCGCACCTCTTATAGCTTCCCCTATATCACCTTGTTCTGGCGCACCTTGCATTGCTTACCCTACATTGCTATGTTTTCGCGCACCTCTCATACCTTCTCCTATATCGCCGTGCTTTCACCACCTCCCATAGCTTCCCCTATATTGCTGTTTTTTCTCACACCTCTCATACCTTCCCCTTTCTCTCTCTATTTTCGTGCACCTCCTATAGCTTCCCATATATCGCTGTCTTTTCGCGCAGCTCTCATACCTTCCCCTATATCGCTGTGATTTTGCTCATCTCTCACAGCTAGCCTATATCGCCGTGTTCTCGCAACCTCTCATACCTCCCCCTTTTCAGCTGATTTTTTGCTCATCTCTCATACTTTCCCTCAAATCGACGTGTTTTCACGTACCTCTCATACCTTCCCCTGTATCGCCGTGTTTTCGAGCACCTTTCATAGCATCCCCTATATCGCTGTGTTTTCACTCACCTCTCATATCTTCCAATATATCGCTGTATTTTCACGCACCTCTCGTGCTTCCCCTGTATCGCTGTGCTTTTGCTCACCTCTCATAGCTTTTCCTATATCGCCATATTCTCACGCACCTCTCATACCTTCCCCTTTTTAGCTGAGTTTTCGCTCATCTCTCATACCTTCCCCTATATCAATGTGTTTTCACACACCTCTAATACCTTCACGTATATCGCTGTGTTTTCGCGCACCTCCCATAGCTCTCATTTATCACTGTGTTTTCGCACACCTCTCATACCTTCCACTATATCGCCATGTTTTCACGCACCTCTCATAGCTTCCCATATATTGCAATGTTTTTGCGCACCTCGCATACCTTCCCCTATATCGTTGTGTTTTCGCACACCTCTCATACCTTCCACTATATAGATGGTTTTTCACGCACCTCTTGCAGTTTCCCCCAAATCACTGTGTTTTCGCGCACCTCTCATTGCTTCCCCCAAATCGCTGTGTTTTCGCGCACCTCTCATAGCTTCCCCCAAATCACTGTGTTTTCGCGCACTTCTCATAGCTTCCCCTATATCACCATGTTTTCGCGCACCTCGCATAGCTTCCCCTATATTGTTCTGTTTTCGCGCACCTCTCATAACTTCCCATACATCGCTATGTTTTTGCTCACCTCTGATAGCTTTGCCTATATCGCCGTGTTCTCGCGCACCTCTCATACCTTCCCTTTTTTAGCTGAGTTTTCGCTCATCTCTCATACATTCTGCTATATCGACGTGCATTAAAGCACCTCTCATACCTTCACGTATATCTCCCTGTTTTCGCGCACCTCCCATAGCTTGTCCTATATCACAGTGTTTTCGTGCACCTCTCATAACTTCCCCTATATCGCCGTTTTTCATGCACCTCCTATACATTCCCCTATATTGCTGTGTTTTCGCGCAACTCCTATATCTTCCCCTATATCCCCTTATTCTGGCGAAACTTGCATAGCTTCTCCTACATCGCTATGTTTACTCACACATCACATACCTTCCCCTATATCACAGTATTTTCACGCACCCCCCATACATTACCCTATATCACTGAGATTTCCCGCACCTCCCAAGGCTTCCCCTATATCGCTGTGTTTTCGCTCACCTCTCATAGCTTCCTCTATATCACCGGGTTTTCGCGCACCTCTCATACCTACAATATATCGCTGTGTTTTCACGCACCTCTCGTGCTTCCCCTGTATCGCTGTGCTTTTGCTCACCTCTCATAGCTTTTCCTATATCGCCATATTCTCACGCACCTCTCATACCTTCCCCTTTTTTAGCTGAGTTTTCGCTCATCTCTCATACCTTCCCCTATATCAATGTGTTTTCACACACCTCTAATACCTTCACGTATATCGCTGTGTTTTCGCGCACCTCCCATAGCTTTCATTTATCACTGTGTTTTCGCACACCTCTCATACCTTCCACTATATCGCCATGTTTTCACGCACCTCTCATAGCTTCCCATATATTGCAGTGTTTTTGCGCACCTCGCATACCTTCCCCTATATCGTTGTGTTTTCGCACACCTCTCATACCTTCCACTATATAGATGGTTTTTCACGCACCTCTTGCAGTTTCCCCCAAATCACTGTGTTTTCGCGCACCTCTCATAGCTTCCCCCAAATCACTGTGTTTTCGCGCACTTCTCATAGCTTCCCCTATATCACCATGTTTTCGCGCACCTCGCATAGCTTCCCCTATATCGTTTTGTTTTCGCGCACCTCTCATAACTTCCCATACATCGCTATGTTTTTGCTCACCTCTGATAGCTTTGCCTATATTGCCGTGTTCTCGCGCACCTCTCATACCTTCCCTTTTTTAGCTGAGTTTTCGCTCATCTCTCATACATTCTGCTATATCGACGTGCATTAAAGCACCTCTCATACCTTCACGTGTATCTCCCTGTTTTCGCGCACCTCCCATAGCTTGTCCTATATCACAGTGTTTTCGCGCACCTCTCATAACTTCCCCTATATCGCCGTTTTTCATGCACCTCCTATACATTCCCCTATATCGCTGTGTTTTCGCGCAACTCCTATATCTTCCCCTATATCCCCTTATTCTGGCGAAACTTGCATAGCTTCTCCTACATCGCTATGTTTTCTCACACATCACATACCTTCCCCTATATCACAGTATTTTCACGCACCCCCCATACATTACCCTATATCGCTGAGATTTCCCGCACCTCCCAAGGCTTCCCCTATATCGCTGTGTTTTCGCTTACCTCTCATAGCTTCCTCTATATCACCGGGTTTTCGCGCACCTCTCATATCTTCACCTATATCACTGTGTTATTAAGCAGCTGTCATAGCTTCCCCTATATTGCTCTGTTTTCACGCACCTCCCATAGCTTCCCCTATGTCACTGTGCTCTCGTGCACCTCTCACCACTTCCCCTATATCGCCCTGTTTTCACGGACCTCCCACAGCTTCCCATTTCTCGCTATGTTTTCGCGCACCTCTCATAGCTTCCCATATATTGCGATGTTTTCGCGCACTACTCATAGATTCCTCCAAATCGCTGTGTTTTTACGCACCTCTCATGCCTTCCCTGATATCACTGTGATTTCACATCCCAAGGCTTCCCCTATAGCGCTGTGTTTTCGCTCACCTCTCATAGCTTCCGCTGTATCACCGTGTTTTCGCGCACCTCATTACTTCCTCTATATCGCTGTGTTATCAAGCAGCTCACATAACTTACCCTATATTGCCATGTTTTCAGGGACCTCCCATTTCTTCCCATTTTTCACCATGTTTTCGCGCACCTCTCATAGCTTCCCATATATTGCGATGTTCTGGCGCACCTTGCATAGTTTCCCCTACGTCGCTGTGCTTTCGCGCACCTTTCATATCTTCTCCTACATCGCCGTGCGTTCATGCACCTCCCATAGCTTCCCCTATATTGCTGTGTTTTCTGACAGCTCTCATACGTTCCCCCTTCTCTCTCTGTTTTCGTGCACCTCCCATAGCTTCCTATATATCGCTGTGTTTTCGTGCACCTCTCATACTTTCCACTATATTGCTATATGGATGTGTTTTCGGGCACTTCTCATGTCTTCCCCGATATCGCTGTGTTTTCGCGCAGCTCTCATAGCTTCCCCTATGTCGACGTGTTTTCACGCATCTCTCATACCTTCACGTATATCGCCGTGTTTTCGCGCACCTCCCATAGCTTCCCCTATATCACTGTGATTTTGCGCACCTCCCAAGGCTTCCCTTATATCGCTGTCTTATCACTCACCTCTCATAGCTTCCCCTATATCGCTCTGTTTTCGCGCACCTCTGATACCTTCCCCGAAATCGCAGTGTTTTAGCGCACCTGTCATAGCTTCCCCTATATCGTTGTGTTATCGCACACCTCTCATACCTTCCCCTCTATCACGGTGTTTTCGCGCACCTCTCATAGCTTTCCATATATTGCAATGTTTTCGCGCACCTCGCATAGCTTCACCTCCACCACTATGTTTTCCCACACCTCTCATACCTTCACCATATATAGCCGTGCCATAACGCACCTCCTATAGCTCCCCCTATATGGCTGTGTTTTCTCACACCACTCATACCTTCCCCTTTCTCGTTCTGTTTTCGTGCACCTCCCATAGCTTCCCATATATCGCTGTGCTTTTGCTCACCTCTCATAACTTTTCCTATATCGCTATATTCTCACGCACCTCTGATACCATCCCCTTTTTAGCTGAGTTTTCGCTCATCTCTCATACCTTCCCCTATATCAACGTGTTTTCACGCACCTCTCATACCTTCACGTATATCGCTGTGTTTTCGCACACCTCCCATAGTTGCCCTGTGTCACAGTGTTTTCGCGCACCTCTCATAACTTCCCCTATATCGCCGTGTTTTCATGCACCTCCCATACATTCCCCTATATCACTGTGTTTTCTCACACATCTCATACCTTCCCCTATATCGCAGTATTTTCACGCACCTTCCATACATTCCCCTATATCATCGTGTATTAGCGCACCTCTCATATCTTCCCCTATATCACTGACTTGTCAAGCAGCTGTCATAGCTTCTCCTATATTGCTCTGTTTTCATGCACCTCTCATAGCTTCCCCTATGTCTCTGTGCTCTCATGCACCTCTCATCACTTCCCGTATATCGCCCTGTTTTTTCGGACCTCCCATAGCTTCCCATTTTTCGCCTTGTTTTCGCGCACCTCTCATAGCTTCCCATATATTGCGATGTTTTCGCGCACCACTCATAGATTCCCCCAAATCGCTGTGTTTTTGCGCACCTCTCATCGCTTCCCCTATATCGCCGTGCTCTGGCACTCCTCGCATAGCTTCCCCTACATCGCTGTGTTTTCGTGCACCTCTCATATCTTCTCCTATATCGCTGGGCATTCATGCACCTCTCATAGCTTCCCCTATATTGCAGTGTTTTCTTACAGTTCTCATACCTTCCCCTTTCTCGCTCTCTTTTCGTGCACCTCCCACAGCTTCCCATATAATGCTGCGTTTTCGCGCATTTCTCATACCTACCTCTATATCACTGTTTTCATGCACCTTGCATACCATCTCATACCTCTCATCGCTTCCCCTATATTGATGTGTTTTCACACACCTCTCATTCCTTCACGTATATCGCCGTGTTTTCGCGCACCTCCCATAGCTTCCCCTATAGCGCTGTGTTTTCGCGCACCTCTCATAGCTGTCTCAAAATCTCTCTGTTTTCACGCACCTCTCATAGCTTCCCCATATCGATTTGTTTTCGCGCACCTCTCATACCATCCCCTATATCGCCGTGTTTTCGCGCACCTCTCATAGCTTCCCCTATATCACTGTGTTTTCACCGGCCTCTCATACCTTCCTCTATATCGCTTTTTTTTTCGCGCACCTCGCATTGCTTCCCCTACATCATTATGTTTTCGCGCATGTCTCATACCTTCAACTATATTGATGTGTTTTCACGCACCTCTCGTAGCTTCCCCAATATCGATGTGTTTTCGCGCACCTCTCATACATTCCTCTATATCACTGCGTTTTCACGCACCTCTCATAGCTTCCCCCAAATCTTTTCTTTTTAAGTCTTTTTATCGAATTAGTACACAAAAGGTAAACCATATAGGCACTGATACACAGTTGCAATATAACTTTACAAGAGATACACAAAAAAAAAGTAAGTACAAACAGTGCAGTTTAGACTTAAAATAACCAGGTAATATAATAGATATAGGGGAAGCAATGGCAGGTACGTGAAAACACCACGACATAGGAGAAGTTATGAGAGGTGCGCGAAAAGACAGTGATATATGGGAAGCTATGGGAGGTGTGTGAAAACATGGCGATATAGGCACAGCTGTGAGAGGTCAGCAAAAACTCAGCCATATAGGGGAAGATATGAGAGGTGCGAGAAAACAGCGATATAGGGGAAGCTATGAGAGGTGCGAGAAAACACAGCGATTTGGGGTAAGCTATGAGAACACATTGATATAGGGGAAGGTATGATAGGCACGCGAAAACACAGCGATGTAGCGGAACCTATGGAAGGTGCATGAAAACACAGCGATATAGGGGAAGTTATGAGAGGTGCGCGAAAACACAGCGATTTAGGGGAATCTATCAGAGGTGCGCGGAAAACAGCGATATAGGGGAAGCTATGCGAGGTGCGCAAAATCACACCAATATGCAGGAAGGTATGAGCAGTGCGCGAAAACATGGAGATGTAGGGGAATGTATGAGAGGTGTGCGAAAACACAGCAATATAAGGGAAGTTATGAGAGGTGAGAGAAATCGCACCTCTATAGGGGAAGGTATGAGAGGTGCGTGAGAGCACAGCGATAGAGTGGAAGCTATGAGAGGTGCGCGATAAGACAGTGATATATGGGAAGCTATGGGAGGTGTGCGAAAACATGGCGATATAGGCACAGCTGTGAGAGGTCAGCAAAAACTCAGCCATATAGGGGAAGATATGAGAGGTGCGAGAAAACAGCGATATAGGGGAAGCTATGAGAGGTGCAAGAAAACACAGCGATTTGGGGTAAGCTATGAGAACACATTGATACAGGGGAAGGTATGATAGGCACGCGAAAACACAGCGATGTAGCGGAACCTATGGAAGGTGCATAAAAACACAGCGATATAAGGGAAGTTATGAGAGGTGCGCGAAAACACAGCAATTTAGGGGAATCTATCAGAGGTGCGCGGAAAACAGCGATATAGAGGAAGCTATGCGAGGTGTGCAAAATCACACCAATATACAGGAAGGTATGAGCAGTGCGCGAAAACATGGAGATGTAGGGGAATGTATGAGAGGTGTGCGAAAACACAGCAATATAAGGGAAGTTATGAGAGGTGAGAGAAATCGCACCTCTATAGGGGAAGGTATGAGAGGTGCGCGAGAGCACAGCGATAGAGTGGAAGCTATGAGAGGTGCGTGATAACACAGCGATAAAGGGGAAGGGACGAGAGGTGCGCAAAAACACGGTCTTATAGGGGAACCTATGGGAGGTGCGCGAAAACACGACTATATATGGGAAGATATGAGAGGTGCGTGAAAACATAGTGATATAGGGGAAGCCATGGGATTTGCACGACAACATAGCGATATAGGGGAAGGTATGTGAGGTGCGGAAAACACGGCGATATAGGGGAAGCTATGAGAGGTGCGAGAAAACACAGCGATTTGGGGGAAGCTATGAGAGGTGTGCGAAAACATCGCAATATATGGAAGCTATGAGAGGTGCGTGAGAACACAACGGTAGAGGGGACGCTACGAGAGGTGCACAAAAACACATCAATATAGTTGGAGGTATGAGAGGTGCACGAAAACACAAGGATTTAGGGGAAGCAATGTGAGGTGCGCGAAAACACAGCGATATATGGGAAGCAATGAGAGGTGCGCGAAAACACAGCAATATAGGGGAAGGTATGAGAGGCCGGTGAAAACACAGCAATATATGGGAAGCTATGGGAGGTGCGCTAAAACACAGCGATTTGGGGGAAGCTATGAGAGGTGTGCGAAAACATCGCAATATATGGAAGCTATGAGAGGTGCGTGAGAACACAACGGTAGAGGGGACGCTACGAGAGGTGCACAAAAACACATCAATATAGTTGGAGGTATGAGAGGTGCACGAAAACACAAGGATTTAGGGGAAGCAATGTGAGGTGCGCGAAAACACAGCGATATATGGGAAGCAATGAGAGGTGCGCGAAAACACAGCAATATAGGGGAAGGTATGAGAGGCCGGTGAAAACACAGCAATATATGGGAAGCTATGGGAGGTGCGCTAAAACACAGAGCTCTTGGGAAAGCTTTGAGAGGTGCACAAGAATACAGCACTATAGGGGAAGGTATGGGATGTGCGCGAAAACACAGCGATATAGTTGAAGGTATGAGAGGTGCGCGAAAACATGGCGATATAAGAGAATGTATGAGAGGTGCGCAAAAACACGCTGATACGGGGGAAGTTATGAGTGGTGAGCGAATACACAGCTGTACAGGGGAAGTTATGAGAGGTGCGCGTAAATACAGCGATATAGGGGAAGCTATGAGAGGTGCGCGAAAATACAGCGATACAGCAGAATGTATGAGATGTGCGCAAAAGCACAGCAATATAGGGGAAGCTATGGGAGGTGCGGAAAAACATAGCAATATATGGGAAGGTATGGAACGTGCGCGTAAACACAGCGATATAGTTGAAGGTATGAGAGGTGCGCGAAAACACGGCGATACAGGGGAAGTTTTGAGAGGTGATAGAAAACACAGCTGTATAGGGGAAGTTATGAGAAGATCGCCAAAACACGGCGATATAGGGGCAGCTGTAAGAGGTGAACGAAAATACAGCGATATAGGGGAAGCTATGCGAGGTGAGCAAAAACACAGCGATTTAGGGGAATCTATGAAAGGTGCGCGAAACACAGCGATATAGGGGAAGTATGCGAGGTGCGCAAACTCACACCAATATACAGGAAGGTATGAGCACTGCGCGAAAACATGGAGATGTAGGGGAATGTATGAGAGGTGTGCGAAAACAGAGCGATATAAGGGAAGTTATGAGAGGTGAGAGAAAACGCACCTCTATAGGGGAAGATATGAGATCTGCGCAAAAATATGGCGAAATAGTGGCAGCTATGAGAGGTGAGCAAAAACACAGTCTTATAGGGGAACCTATGGGAGGTGCACGAAAACACGATGATATATGGGAAGTTATGAGAGGTGCTTGAAAACACATCGATATAGGAGAAGCTACGAGAGGTGCGCGTAAACACAGCGATATAGTGGAAGGTATGAGAGGTATGCAAAAACACAGCAATATATGGGAAGCTATGGGAGGTGCACGAAAAACAGAGTGATATAGGGGAAGGTATGAAGGGTGCAAGAAAACACGGCAATATAGGGGAAGCTACAGGAGGTGCACGAAAACATAGCGATATATGGGAAGCTATGAGAGGTGCACGAAAACATGGCGAAAAATGGGAAGCTACAGGAGGTGCACAAAAACAGAGCAATATAGGGGAAGGTATGAGAGGTGCGAGAAAACACAGCGATATAGGGGAAGCTATGTGAGATGCGTGAAAACACGGCGTTATGGGAGAAATTATGAGAGGTGTGAGAAAACTCAGCGATATATGAGAAGCCAGGGGAGGTGCACGACAACAGAGAGATATAGGGGAAGGTAGCAGAGGTGCGAGAAAACACAGCGATATAGGGGAAGCTGTGGGAGGTGTGTGAAAACATGGCAATATAGGGGACGCTATATGAGGTGCGTGAAAACACAGCGATCTAGAGGAAGCTATGAGAGGTGTGCGAAAATATCGCCATATATGGCAAGCTATGAGAGGTGTGCCAAAACAGCGATATAGCGGAAGCAGTGGGAGGTACGCGAAAACACAGCAATATCGGGGAAGGTATGAAAGCTGTTTGAAAACAAAGCGATATAGGGAAAGATGTGAGAGGTGCGCGAAAACGCGGCGAAATATGGGGAAAGGTATCAGTGGTGTTCGAAAACACAATGATATTGGGGAAGCTATGGGAGGTCCGGGAAAACACAGCGATACAGGAGAAGCTATGAGAGTTGCACAAAAACACAGTGACTTGGGGAAAGCGATGAGAGATGTGGGAAAACATCGCAATATATGGGAAGCCATGTGAGGTGCGCCAAAAAAAAAGCAAAATGGGAGGCTATGGGAGGTGCGTGAATACACAGCGATAGAGGGGAAGGTGTGAAATGTGGCGAAAACGCATCGATATAGTGGAAGGTATGAGTGGTGCGCGAAAGCACAACGATATAGGGGTAGGTATACGAGGTGCGCGAAAACACAGCGATATAGGGGAAGATATGAGAGGCCTGCAAAAACACGCATTACTGGGGTAGGTATGAGAGGTACGCGAAAACACATCAATACCAGGGAAGCTACGAGAGGTGCGTGAAAACACATCGATACAGGGGAAGGTATAGAAACATAGAAACATAGAAAATAGGTGCAGGAGTAGGCCATTTGGCCCTTCGAGCCTGCACCGTCATTTATTATGATCATGGCTGATCATCCGACTCAGAACCCCGCCCCAGCCTTCCCTCCATACCCTCTGATCCCCGTAGCCACAAGGGTCATATCTAACTCCCTCTTAAATATAGTCAATGAACTGGCCTCAACTGTTTTCTGTGGCAGAGAATTCCACTGATTCACCACTCTCTGTGTGAAGAAGTTTTTCCTAATCTCGGTCCTAAAAGGCTTCCCCTTTATCCTCAAACTGTGACCCCTTATTCTGGACTTCCCCAACATCGGGAACAATCTTCCTGCATCTAGCCTGTCCAATCCCTTTAGGATTTTATACGTTTCGATCAGCTCCCCCCTCAATCTTCTAAATTCCAATGAGTACAAGCCCAGTTCATCCAGTCTTTCTTCATATGAAAGTCCTGCCATCCCAGGAATCAATCTGGTAAACCTTCTCTGTACTCCCTCTATGGCAAGGATGTCTTTCCTCAGATTAGGGGACCAAAACTGCACACAATACTCCAGGTGTGGTCTCACCAAGGCCTTGTACAACTGCAGTATTACCTCCCTGCTCCTGTACTCGAATCCTCTCGCTATAAATGCCAGCATACCATTCACCTTTTTCACCACCTGCTATACCTGCATGCCCACTTTCAATGACTGGTGTATAATGACACCCAGGTCTCGATGCACCTCCCCTTTTCCTAATCGGCCACCAATCAGATAATAATCTGTTTTCCTATTTTTGCCACCAAAGTGGATAACTTCACATTTATCCACATTAAATTGCATCTGCCATGAATTTGCCCACTCACCCAACCTATCCAAGTCACTCTGCATCCTCTTAGCATCCTCCTCACAGCTAACACTGCCACCCAGCTTCGTGTCATCTGCAAACTTGGAGATGCTGCATTTAATTTCCTCATCCAAGTCATTAATATATATTGTAAACAACTGGGGTCCCAGCACTGAGCCTTGCGGTACCCCACTAGTCACCGCCTGCCATTCTGAAAAGGTCCCGTTTATTCCCACACTTTGCTTCCTGTCTGCTGACCAATTCTCCATCCACATCAATACCTTACCCCCAATGTCGTGTGCTTTAAGTTTGCACACTAATCTCCTGTGTGGGACCTTGTCAAAAGCCTTTTGAAAATCCAAATATACCACATCCACTGGTTCTCCCCTATCCACTCTACTAGTTACATCCTCAAAAGATTCTATGAGATTCGTCAGACATGATTTTCCTTTCACAAATCCATGCTGACTTTGTCCGATCATTTCACCGCTTTCCAAATGTGCTGTTATCACATCTTTGATAACTGACTCCAGCAGTTTCCCCACCACCGATGTTAGGCTAACCGGTCTATAATTCCCTGGTTTCTCTCTCCCTCCTTTTTTAAAAAGTGGGGTTACATTAGCCACCCTCCAATCCTCAGGGACTAGTCCAGAATCTAACGAGTTTTGAAAAATTATCACTAATGCATCCACTATTTCTTGGGCTACTTCCTTAAGCACTCTAGGATGCAGACCATCTGGCCCTGGGGATTTATCTGCCTTCAATCCCTTCAATTTACCTAACACCACTTCCCTACTAACAAGTATTTCGCTCAGTTCCTCCATCTCACTGGACCCTCTGTCCCCTACTATTTCTGGAAGATTATTTATGTCCTCCTTAGTGAAGACAGAACCAAAGTAATTATTCAATTGGTCTGCCATGTCCTTGCTCCCCATAATCAATTCACCTGTTTCTGTCTGTAGGGGACCTACATTTGTCTTTACCAGTCTTTTCTTTTTTACATATCTATAAAAGCTTTTACAGTCAGTTTTTATGTTCCCTGCCAGTTTTCTCTCATAATCTTTTTTCCCCTTCCTAATTGAGAGGTGCACGAAACAAAATGATATAGGGGTAGGTATGCGAAGGTGCGCAAACACATATCGATCTACTTGAAGGCATGAGAGATGCGCGAAAATAACAAAATAGGGGAAGCTATGTAAGGTGCGTGAAAACACATCGATATAGGGGTAGCTATGAGAGGTGCGAGAAAACAAATCAATATAGGGGAAGCTACGGGAGGTGCGCAAAATCACAGCAATATCGGGGAAGCTTTATGGGATGTGTGCGAAAGCACAGCGATACAGGGGAAGATATAAGAGGTGCGCGAAAAGACAGCCATGTTGGGGAATCTATGGAAAGGTGCGCAAAAACACAGCGATAATTGGAAGGTATGGGAGGTGCGCAAAAACACAGCGCTATAGTAGAAGACATGAGAGGTGCACGAAATCACAGCGTTATCGGGGAATCTAAGGGAGGTGCGCGAAAACACAGCGATGTAGGGGAAGCTATGTGAGGTGCACCAGAACACTGCAATATGGGGGAAGATATGAGAGGTGCGCAAAAACACAACGATTTGCGGAAAGCGATGAGAGGTGCGCGAAAACATGGTGAAAAAGGGGAAACTATGAGAGATCTGCGAAAAAACGCGTTATAGAGGCAGGTATGAGAGGTGCGCGAAAACACATCGATACTGTGAAGCTACGCGAGGTGCACGAAAACACGTCGATATAGTGGAAGGTATGAGAGGTGCACAAAACCACAATGACATAGGGAAAGCTGTGCGAGGTGCATGAAAACACAGCTATATAGCGGAAGCTATGAGAGGTGCGGGAAAACACGGTGATATAAGGGAAGGGATGAAGTGCGCGAACACATCGATATAGTGGAAGGTATGAGAGGTGCGCAAAAACTCAACGATAACGCGGAAGGTATGCGAGGTGCAGAAAACAGCGATCTAGGGGAAGCTATGAGAGGTGTGCGAAAACACGGCAATATAGGGGAAGCTATGAGAGGGGAGCGTTAGCTCAGCGATATATGGGACGGTATGAGAGGTACACAAAAACAGAACGATATAGCGGAAGCTGTAGGAGGTGTGCGAAAACATAGCGATATAGGGAAAACTATGAGAGGTGCGCGAAAACTCACCGATATATATTCAAAACTACGAGAGGTGCGCGAAAACAGAGCGATATAGGGGAAGGTATGAGAGGTGAGAGAAAGCACAGCAATATAGTGGAAGCTATGGGAGGTGTGCAAAAACATGGCGATATAGGGGACGCTTTGTGAGGTGCGCGAAAACTCAGCGATCTAGGGGAAGTTATGAGAGATGTGCGAAAACATCACCATATATGGCAAGCTATGAGAGGTGTGCGAAAACAGTGATATAGCGGAAGCTATGGGAGGTACAGAAACATAGAAACATAGAAAATAGGTGCAGGAGTAGGCCATTCGGCCCTTCGAGCCTGCACCGCCATTTATTATGATCATGGCTGATCATCCAACTCAGAAACCCGCCCCAGCCTTCCCTCCATACCCTCCGAGCCCCGTAGCCACAAGGGTCATATCTAACTCCCTCTTAAATATAGCCAATGAACCGGCCTCAACTGTTTCCTGTGGCAGAGATTTCCACAGATTCACCACTCTCTGTGTGAAGAAGTTTTTCCTAATCTCGGTTCTAAAAAGCTTCCCCTTTATCCTCAAACTGTGACCCCTCGTTCTGGACTTCCCCAACATCGGGAACAGCGGAAGGTATGCGAGGTACGCGAAAACACAGCGATATAGGGGAAGCTATGAGCGGGGAGCGTTATCTCAGTGAATACGTTGGACGGTACAAGAGGTGCACAAAAGCACAGCGATATAGGGGAAGCTATGGGAGGTGCACAAAAACATAGCGATATAGGGAAATCTATGAGAGGTGTGCTTAAATGCAGCGATATATGGGAAGTTACGAGAGGTGCGTGAAAACAGAGCGATTTAGGGGAAGATATGAGAGGTGAGAGAAAACACAGCGATATAGTGGAAGCTATGGGAGGTGTGTGAACACATGGCATTATAGTAGAAAATATGAGAGATGCACGAAAATACAGTGATGTAGGGGAAGGTATGAGTGGTGCACGAAAACACAGCGATATATGGGAAACCATGGGAAGTGCACGACAACAGAGCGATATAGGGGAAGGTATCAGAGGAGTGAGAAAAGACGGCGATATAGGGGAAGCTATGGGAGGTGTGCAAAAACATGGCAATATAGGGGACGCTATGTGAGATGCGCGAAAACACAGCGATCTAGGGGAATTTATGAGAGGTGTGCGAACACATCGTCATATATGGCAAGCTATGAGACGTGTGTGAAAACTGCGATATAGCGGAAACTATGGGAGGTATGCGAAAACACAGCAATATAGGGGAAGCTATGAAAGCTGCTCGATAACACAGCGACATAGGGGAAGACATGAGAAGTGCGCGAAAACACGACGATATATGGGAAGCTATAAGAGGTGCGCGAAAACAGCGATATAGGGGAAGGTATCAGAGGTGTGTGAAAATACAATGATATTTTGGAAGCTATGGGAGGTGCGGGAAAACACAGCGATACAGGAGAAGCTATGAGAGGTCTGCAAAAAACGCGTTATGGGGGCAGGTATGAGAGGTGTGCGAAAATACATCGATATCAGGGAAACTACGAGAGGTGCGCGAAAACACATTGATATATGGAAGGTATGAGAGGTGCACAAATACAAAACGATATAGGGGTAAGTACGCGAGTTGCGCGAAAACACAGTGATATAGGGGAAGCTATGGAAGGTGCGCAAACACGCATCGATATACTTGAAGGTATGAGAGGTGCGCGAAATCACAACGATATAGGGGAAGCTCTGCAAGGTGCGCGAAAACACAGCAATATAGGGGAAGCTATGAGAGGTGCAAGAAAACACAGTGATATAGGGGAAGCTACAGGAGGTGCGCGAAATCACAGCAATATCGGGGAAGCTATATGAGGTGTGCTAAAGCACAGCAATACAGGGTAAGATATAAGGGGTGCGCGAAAACACAGCCATATTGAGGAATCTATGGGAGGTTTGGGAAAAGACAGCGATTTTAGCGTTTTTAAGGGGTACAGGGGTTTTTTATAGAATATGACGAATAAACAGGAATAGGATACTAGGATGGTCAAAGATGGGAGGGTGAAGTGTAGGTTTGTATATATATGTGTGTGTGATTGGGTGAAGGGATTTAGAATGTATGTCTAGTGCACATTCTGGAGCAGAGGGTGGCGGTAATGCACCATTAAGCTGGATGCCAACCGCCGTAAAACAAGATACAGAGACAGAAGACAGCGATAACTGGAAGCTATGGGAGGAGCATGAAAACACAGCCATATTGGGGAATCTATTGGAGGTGCGCGAAAACACAACAATGTAGGGGCTGCTATGTGAGGAGCACCAGAACAAAAATATATGGGGGTAGATGTGAGAAGTGCGCAAAAAGACAGCGATTTGGGGAAAGCGATGAGAGGTGCGCGAAAGCATCGCAATATATGGGAAATTATGAGAGGTGCGCGAAACCACGGTGAAAAAAGGGAAGCTATGCGAGGTGCATGAAAACACAGCGATATAGGGGAAGGTATGAGAAGTGCGCGAAAACACATCGATAAAGTGGAAGATATGCGAGGAACGCGTAAACACAGCGATATAGGGGAAGCTATGAGAGATCTGCGAGAAAACACGTTATATGGGCAGGTATGAGAGGTGCACGAAAACACATCGATACAGGGGAAGCTACGAGAGGTGCGTGAACACATCGATATAGTGGAAGGTATGAGAGGTGCGCAAAAACTCAACGATATAGCGGAAAGTATGCGAGGTGCGTGAAAACACGGCGATATAGGGGAAGCTATGAGAGGGGAGCGTTATCTCAGCGATATATTGGATGGTATGAGAGGTGCACAAAAACACAGCGATATAGGGGAAGCTATGAGAGGTGCGCAAAAGCACAACCATTTTAGGAAAGCTATGAGAGGTGCACGAAATCACAGCGATATAGGGGAAGGTATGAGAGGTGCACAAATACACAACGACATAGGGGAAGGTATGTGAGGTGCGCAAAAACACAGCGATTTGGGGGAAGCTAAGAGAGGTGCACGAAAACATTGCAATATATGGAAAGCTATGAGAGGTGCACGAGAACACAATGATATAGGGGAAGGTATGATAGGCCCGTGAAAATACAGCGATGTAGGGGAACCTATGGGAGGTGCATGGAAACACAGTGATATAGGGGAAGATATGAGTAGTACACGAAAACAAAGCGATATATGGGAAGCCATGGGAAGTGCACGACAACAGAGTGATATAGGGGACGATATCAGAGGAGTGAGAAAAGACGGTGATATAGGAGAAATTATGGGAGGTGTACGAAAACATGAATATATAGGGACGCTATCTGAGGTGCGCAAAAACACAGCAATATAGGGGAAGCTATGGGAGGTGTGCGAAAAAACAGCGATACAGGGGAAGCTATGAGAGGTCTGCAAAAACACGCGTTATAGGGGTAGGTATGAGAGGTGTGCGAAAACACATCGATATCAGGGAAGCTACGAGAGCTGCGCGAAGACACATTGATATATGGAAGGTATGAGAGGTGCACAAAAACAAAACGATATAGGGGTAGGTATGCGAGTTGCGCGAAAACACAGCGATATAGGGGAAGCTATGGAAGGTGCGCAAACACACATCGATATACTTGAAGGTATGAGAGGTTCGCGAAATCACAACGATATAGGGGAAGCTATGTGAGGTGTGCTAAAGCACAGCGATACAGGGGAAGGTATAAGGGGTGTGCGAAAAAAAAAGCCATATTGGGGAATCTATGGGAGGTTCGCGAAAAGACAGTGATAATGGGAAGGTATGGGAGGTGCGCAAAAACACAGCGCTATAGGGGAAGATAAGAGGGGTGCACGAAATCATAGCGATATCGGGGAAGCTATGGGAGGTGTGCGATATCGGGGAAGCTATGGGAGGTGTGCGAAATCACAGTGATACAGGGGAAGGTATAAGAGGTGTACAAAAACATAGCCACATTGGGGAATCTATGGAAGGTGCGCGAAAACACAGTGATGTAGGGGAAGCTATGTGAGGTGCACCAGAGCACGGCAATATGGGGGAAGATATGAGAAGTGCGCAAAAACACAGCTATTTGGGGAAAGCGATGAGAGGTGCGCGAAATCAATACAATATATGGAAAGTTATGACAGGTGCACGAGAACACAGCAACACAGGAGAGGTTATGATAGGCACGCGAAGACACAGCGATGTTGGGGAACCTATGGGAGGTGCATGAAAACACAGCGACATATGGGAAGCTATGGGAGGTGCAAGAAAACAGAGCGATATAGTGGAAGCTATGGGAGGTGAGTGAAAAGACGAAGATATAAGAGAATGTATGAGAGGTGCGTGAAAACACAGCAATTTGGGGGAAGCTATGAGAGGTGCACGAAAACATTGCAATATATGGAAAGCTATGAGAGATGCACGGGAACACAATGATATAGGGGAAGGTATGATAGGCACATGAAAACACAGCAGTGTAGGGGAACCTATGGGAGGTGCATGGAAACACAGCGATATAGGGGAAGTTATGAGAGGTGCGGGAAAACACATCGATATAGCAGAACCTACGAGACGTGCGCGGAAACGCAGTGATATTGTGGAAGGTATGAGAAGTGCGCGGAAACACAGCGATATATGGGAAGCTATGGGAGGTGCATGAAAACAGAGAGTTATAGGGGAAGGTATGAGAGTTGCAAGAAAACACAGCAATATAGAGGAAGCTACGGGAGGTGCGTGAAAAGATGGAGATATAGGAGAATGTATGAGAAAAGCGCGAAAACACAGAGATGTAGGGGAAGCTATGAGAGGTGCGCAAAAACACAGCGATATAGGGGAAGCTATGAGAGTTTTGCGAAAAAATGTGTTATAGAGGCAGGTATGAAAGGTGAGTGAAAACACATCGATACAGGTGAAGGTATGAGAGGTGCACAAAAACACAACGACATAGGGGAAGGTATGCGAGTTACGTGAAAACACGGCAATCTAGAGGAAGGTATGAGAGGTGCGCGAAAACACAGTGATACAGGGGAAGCTATGGAAGGTGTGCAAACACACATCGATATACTGGAAGGTCTGAGAGGTGTGCGAAAACACAACGATACAGTGGAAGCTATGAGAGGTGCGCAAAAACACAGCGCTATAGGGGAAGGTATGAGAGGTGCACAAAATTACAGCGATATCGGGATGCTATGGGAGGTGTGCGAAAACACAGCGAAACAGTGGAAGGTATAAGAGGTGCACGAAAACATAGCTATATTGGGGAATCTATGGGAGGTGCGCGAAAACACAGCGATGTAGGGAAAGCTATGTGAGGTGCACCAGAACATGGCAATATGGGGGAAGATATGAGAGGTGTGCAAAAACACAGCTATTTGGGGAAAGCGATGAGAGGTGCGCGAAAACACAGCGATTTGGGGGAAGCTATGAGAGGTGCGCGAAATCAATACAATATATGGAAAGCTATGACAGGTGCACGAGAACACAGCAACACAGGAGAGGTTATGATAGGCACGCGAAAACACAGCGATGTTTGGGAACCTATGGGAGGTGCATGAAAACATAGCGATATAGGGGAAATTATGAGAGGTGCGCGAAAACACATCGATATAGGGGAAGCTACAAGAGGTACGCAAAAACACAGCGAATTGGGGAAAGCGATGAGAGGTGCACGAAAACATCGCAATATATGGGAAGCTATGAGAGGTGCGCAAAAACACGGCGAGAAATGGGAAGCTACGGGAGGTGCGCGAAAACAGAACGATATAGGGGAAGGTATGAGGGGTGTGAGAAAACACAGCGATATAGGGGAAGCTATGGTAGGTACGTGAAAACATGGCGTTATGGGAGAAAGTATGAGAGGTGCGAGAAAACAGCGATATAGGGGAAGCTATGGTAGGTGCGTGAAAACATGGCGTTATGGGAGAAAGTATGAGAGGTGCGCGAAAACACAGCGATGTAAGGGAAGGTATGAGTGGTGCGCGAAAAGACAACGATATATGGGAAGCCAGGGAAGGTGCACGACAACAGAGAGATACAGGGGAAGGTAACAGAGGTGCGAGAAAATGCAGCGATATAGGGGAAGCTATGTGAGGTGCATGAAAACACAGCGATCTAGGGGAAGCTATGAGAGGTGCGCGAAAACACAGCGATATAGGGGAAGCTATGGGAGGTGTGCGAGAAATCAGCGATACAGGGGAAGCTATGAGAGGTCTGCGAAAACACGCGTAATAGAGGCAGGTATGAGAGGTGTGCGAAAACACATCGATACCAGGGAAGCTACGAGAGGTGCGCAAAAACCCATCGATATAGAGGATGGTATAAGAGGTGCACAAAAACAAAACGACATAGGGGTAGGTATGTGAGGTACGCGAAAACACAGCGATATAGGGGAAGATATGGAAGGTGCGCAAACACACATCGATATACTTGAAGGTATGAGAGGTGCGCGAAAACAAAACGATATAGGGGAAGCTGTGCAAGGTGCGCGAAAACACAGTGATATAGGGGAAGTTATGACAGGTGCGAGAAAACACAGTGATATAGGGGAAGCTACGGGAGGTGCGCAAAATCACAGCGATTTCAGGGAAGCTATGGGAGGTGCGCAAAAGCACAGCGATACAGGGGAAAGTATAAGTGGTGCGTGAAAACACAGCCATATTGGGAAATATATGGGAGGTGCGCGAAAGCACAATGATAATGGGAAGGTATGGGAGGTGCGTAAAACACAGCGCTGTAGGGGAAGCTATGAAAGGTGCACGAAAATATCGCCATATATGGCAAGCTATGAGAGGTGTGCCTAAACAGTGATATAGCGGAAGCAGTGGGAGGTATGCGAAAACACAGCAATACATGGGAAGTCATGAAAGCTGTTTGATAACACAGCGATATAGGGAAAGATGTGAGAGGTGCGCGAAAACGCGACGATATAGGGGAAGGTATCAGAGGTGTGTGAAAACACAATGATACTAGGGAAGCTATGGGAGGTGCGGGAAAACACAGAGATATAGAAGAAGCTATGAGAGGTGCGCAAAAACAGTGATTTGGGGAAAGCGATGAGAGGTGCAGGAAAACATCACAATATATGGGTAGCTATGAGAGGTGCATGAAAACACAGCGATATAGGGGAAGGTATAAGAGGTGCAAAAAAACACAACAATATAGGGGAAGCTATGAGAGCTGCGAGAAAACACAGCGATATAGGGGAATCTATGGGAGGTGCTCGAAAACACAGCGATAATGGGAAGGTATGGGAGGTGCGCAAAAACACAGCACTATAGGGTAAGATATGAGAGGTGCACAAAATCACAGCGGTATCGGGGAAGCTATGGGAGGTGTGCGAAAACACAGCGAAACAGGGGAAGGTATAAGAGATGCATGAAAACACAGCCATATTGGGGAATCTATGGGAGGTGCGCAAAAACACAGCGATTTGGGGAAAGCGATGAGAGGTATCCGAGAACGTCGCAATATATGGGAATCTATGAGAGGTGTGCAAAAACACGGCGAAAAAGGGGAAGCTATGCGAGGTGTATGAAAACACTGCGATATAGGGGAATGTATAAGAAGTGCGCGAAAACACACCGATAGAGTGGAAGGTATGAGAGGTGCGCAAACACACATCGATATACTTGAAGGTATGAGAAGTGCGTGAAAACACAGAGATATAGAGGAAGCTATGGAAGGTGCGCAAACACACATCGATATACTTGAAGGTATGAGAGGTGTGCGAAAACACAGCGATATAGGGGAAGGTATGAGAGGTGCGCGAAAACACAACAATATAGGGGAAGCTATGAGAGCTGCGAGAAAACACAGCGATATAGGGGAATCTATGGGAGGTGCTCGAAAACACAGCGATAATGGGAAGGTATGGGAGGTGCGCAAAAACACAGCACTATAGGGTAAGATATGAGAGGTGCACAAAATCACAGCGGTATCGGGGAAGCTATCGGAGGTGTGCGAAAACACAGCGAAACAGGGGAAGGTATAAGAGATGCATGAAAACACAGCCATATTGGGGAATCTATGGGAGGTGCGCAAAAACACAGCGATTTGGGGAAAGCGATGAGAGGTATCCGAAAACGTCGCAATATATGGGAAGCTAAAAGAGGTGTGCGAAAACACGGCGAGAAAAGGGAAGCTATGGGAGGTGTATGAAAATACAGCGATATAGGGGGAGGTATGAGAATTGCGCAAAAACACATCGATATAGTGTAAGGTATGCGAGGTGCGCGAAAACACAGCGATATAGGGGAAGCTATGAGAGGTCTGCGAGGAAACGCATTATAGTGGCAGGTATGACAGGTGCGCAAAAACTCAATGATATAGCGGAAGGCATGTGAGGTGCGCAAAAACACAGCGATATAGGGGAAGCTATGAGAGGTGCACGAAAACACGGTGATATAGGGGAAGCTATGAGAGGGGAGCGTTATCTGAGCGATATATGGGACGGTATGAGAGGTGCACGAAATCACAGCGATATCAGGATGCTATGGGAGGTGTGCGAAAACACAGCGATGCAGGGGAAGGTATAAGAGGTGCATGAAAACACAGCCATATTGGGGAATCTATAGGAGGTGCGCGAAAACACAGCGATTTGGGGAAAGCGATGAGAGGTGTCCAAGAACGTTGCAATATATGGGAAGCTATGAGAGGTGTGCGAAAACACGGCGAAAAAGGGGAAGCTATGCGAGGTGTATGAAAACACTGCGATATAGGGGAATGTATGAGAAGTGCGCGAAAACACACCGATAGAGTGGAAGGTATGAGAGGTGCGCAAAAACTCAACGATATAGCGGAAGGTATGCGAGGTGCACGAAAACACATCGATATAGGGGAAGCCATGAGAGGGGAGCGTTATCTGAGCGATATATATACGACGGTTTGAGAGGTGCACAAAAACACAGCGATATAGGGGTAGGTATGCGAGTTGCGCGAAAACACAGCGATATAGGGGAAGGTATGAGAGATCTGCGAGAAAACGCGTTATATTGGCAGGTATGAGAGGTTCGCGAAAACACATCGATACAGGGGAAGCTACGAGAGGTGCGTGAACACATCGATATAGTGGAAGGCATGAGAGGTGCGCAAAAACATAATGATATAGCGGAAGGTGTGCGAGGTGCGCGAAAACACGGCGATATAGGGGAAGCTATGAGACGTGTACGAAAACAGCGATATGGCAGAAGCAGTGGGAGGTATGCGAAAACACAGCAATATATGGGAAGCCATGAAAGCTGTTTGATAACACAGCGATATAAGGAAAGATGTGAGAGGTTCGCGAAAACCCGGCGATATAGCGGAAGGTATCAGAGGTGTGCGAAAACACAGTGATATTGGGGAAGCTATGGGAGGTGCGGGAAAACACAGCGATATAGGAGAAGCTATGAGAGGTGCGCAAAAACACAGTGATTTCGGGAAAGCGATGAGAGGTGCGGGAAAACATCGCAATATATGGAAAGCTATGAGAGGTGCGCGAAAACATGGCGAAAAATGGGACGCTATGGGAGATTCGTGAAAACACATCGATACAGTGGAAGGTGTGAGAGGTGCGCGAAAACACAACGATATATGGGAAGCTATCAGAGGTCTGCAAAAACACGCGTCATAGGGGCAGGTATGAGAAGTGCGCCAAAACACATCGATACTAGGGAAGCTACGAGAGGTGCGCAATAACACATCGATATAGTGGAAGGTATAAGAGGTGCACAAAAACAAAACGACATAGGGGTAGGTATGCGAGGAGCGCGAAAACACAGAGATATAGAGGAAGCTATGGAAGGTGCGCAAACACACATCGATATACTTGAAGGTATGAGAGGTGCGCGAAAACACAACGATATAGGGGAAGCTATGCAAGGTGCGCGAAAACACAACAATATAGGGGAAGTTATGAGAGCTGCGAGAAAACACAGCGATATAGGGGAATCTATGGGAGGTGCTCGAAAACACAGCGATAATGGGAAGGTATGGGAGGTGCGCAAAAACACAGCACTATAGGGTAAGATATGAGAGGTGCACAAAATCACAGCGGTATCGGCTAAGCTATGGGAGGTGTGCGAAAACACAGCTAAACAGGGGAAGGTATAAGAGATGCATGAAAACACAGCCATATTGGGGAATCTATGGGAGGTGCGCAAAAACACAGCGATTTGGGGAAAGCGATGAGAGGTATCCGAAAACATCGCAATATATGGGAAGCTAAAAGAGGTGCACGAAAACATGGCGAAAAAAGGGAAGCTATGGGAGGTGTATGAAAATACAGCGATATAGGGGAAGGTATGAGAATTGCGTGAAAACACATCGATATAGTGTAAGGTATGCGAGGTGCGCGAAAACACAGCGATATAGGGGAAGCTATGAGAGGTCTGCGAGGAAACACATTATAGTGGCAGGTATGACAGGTGCGCAAAACCTCAATGATATAGCGGAAGGCATGTGAGGTGCGCAAAAACACAGCGATATAGGGGAAGCTATGAGAGGTGCACGAAAACACGGTGATAATAGGGGAAGCTATGAGAGGGGAGCGTTATCTGAGCGATATATGGGACGGTATGAGAGGTGCACAAAAACACAGTGATATAGGGAAAGCTATGAGAGGTGCGTGAAAACGCAGCGATATATGGGAAGCTACGAGAGGTGCGCGAAAACAGAGCGATATAGGGGAAGGTATGAGAGGTGAAAGAAAACACAGCGATATAGTGGAAGCTATGGGAGGTGTGTGAAAACACGGCATTATAGTAGAAATTATGAGAGGTGCACGAAAACACAGCGATGTAGGGGAAGGTATGAGTAGTGCACAAAAAAACAGCGATATTTGTGAAGCCATGGGAAGTGCATGACAACAGAGTGATATGGTGGAAAGTATCAGAGGAGTGAGAAAACACAGCGATATTGGGGAAGCTATGGGAGGTGTGCGAAAATGTGGCGATATAGGAGACGCTATGTGAGATGCCCGAAAACACAGCGATCTACGGGAAGTTATGAGAGGTGTGCGAAAACATCGCCATATATGGCAAGCTATGAGAGGTGAGCGAAAACACAGCGATGCAGGGGAAGGTATGAGAGGTGCTCGATAACACAGCGATATAGTGGAAAATGTGAGAGGTGCGCGAAAACACAGCGATATAGGGGAATGTATCAGAGGTGTGCGAAAACACAATGATATTAGGGAAGCTATGGGAGGTGTGCGAAAACACAGCGATACAGGGGAAGGTATGAGACGTGCGCGACAACACAGCCATATTGGGGAAGCTATAAGTGGTGCGCGAAAACACAGCAATGTAGGGGAAGTTATGGGAGGTGCACGACAACACAGCGATATAGGGGAAGGTTTCAGAGGTGAGAGAAAACACAGCGATATAGGGGTAGGTATGCGAGGTGCGTGAAAACACAGTGCTATATGTGAAATTATGGGAGGTTCGCGAAAACACGGCGATATAGGCACAGCTGTGAAAGGTCAGCAAAAACACAGCGATATAGGGGAAGGTATGAGAGGTGCATGAAAACACCGCGATTTGGGGGAAGCTATGAGAGGTGCGTGAAATCAATGCAATATATGGAAAGCTATGAGAGGTGCACGAAAACACATCAACAGAGGGGAGGGTATGATAGGCATGCAAATACACAGCGATGTAGGTAAACCTATGGGAGGTGCATGAAAACACAGCGATATAGGCGAAGTTGTGAGCGGTGCGCGAAAACACCGATATAGGGGAGGCTACGAGAGGTGCGCGAAAACACAGCGATATAGTGGAAGGTATGAGAGGTGCGTGAAAACACAATGATAGATGGGAAGCTATGGGGGGTGCACGAAAACAGAACGATATAGGGGAAGGTATGAGAGGGGCAAGAAAACACAGCAATATAGTGGAAGCTATGGGAGGTGCATGAAAAGACCGAGATATAGGAGAATCTATGAGAAATGCGTGAAAACACAGAGATGTAGGGGAAGGTATGAGGGGTGCGCGAGAACACAGCGATATATGGGAAGCCAGGGGAGGTGCACGGCAACAGAGAGATATAGGGGACGCTATGGGAGGTGCGTGAAAACACAGCGATCTAAGGGAAGTTATGAGAGGTGTGCGAAAATATCGCTATATATGGCAAGCTATGAGAGGTGTGCTAAAACAGCGATATAGCGGAAGCAGTGGGAGGTATGCGAAAACACAGCAATATATGGGAAGCCATGAAAGCTGTTTGATAACACAGTGATATAGGGAAAGATGTGAGAGGTGTGCGAAAACTCGGCAATATAGGGGAAGGTATCAGAGGTGAGCAAAAACACAATGATATTGGGGAAGCCATGGGAGGCGCGGGAAAACACAGCGATATAGGAGAAGCTACGAGAGGTGCGCAAAAACACAGTGATTTGGGGAAAGAGTGACAGGTGCGGGAAAACATTGCAATATATGGGAAGCTATGAGAGGTGCGCGAAAACACGGGGAAAAATGGGAAGTTATGGGAGATGTATGAAAATACAGCGATATAGGGGAAGGTATGAGAATTGCGTGAAAACACATCGATATAGTGTAAGGTATGCGAGGTGCGCGAAAACACAGCGATATAGGGGAAGCTATGAGAGGTCTGCGAGGAAACACATTATAGTGGCAGGTATGACAGGTGCGCAAAACCTCAATGATATAGCGGAAGGCATGTGAGGTGCGCAAAAACACAGCGATATAGGGGAAGCTATGAGAGGTGCACGAAAACACGGTGATAATAGGGGAAGCTATGAGAGGGGAGCGTTATCTGAGCGATATATGGGACGGTATGAGAGGTGCACAAAAACACAGTGATATAGGGAAAGCTATGAGAGGTGCGTGAAAACGCAGCGATATATGGGAAGCTACGAGAGGTGCGCGAAAACAGAGCGATATAGGGGAAGGTATGAGAGGTGAAAGAAAACACAGCGATATAGTGGAAGCTATGGGAGGTGTGTGAAAACACGGCATTATAGTAGAAATTATGAGAGGTGCACGAAAACACAGCGATGTAGGGGAAGGTATGAGTAGTGCACAAAAAAACAGCGATATTTGTGAAGCCATGGGAAGTGCATGACAACAGAGTGATATAGTGGAAAGTATCAGAGGAGTGAGAAAACACAGCGATATTGGGGAAGCTATGGGAGGTGTGCGAAAATGTGGCGATATAGGAGACGCTATGTGAGATGCCCGAAAACACAGCGATCTACGGGAAGTTATGAGAGGTGTGCGAAAACATCGCCATATATGGCAAGCTATGAGAGGTGAGCGAAAACACAGCGATGCAGGGGAAGGTATGAGAGGTGCTCGATAACACAGCGATATAGTGGAAAATGTGAGAGGTGCGCGAAAACACAGCGATATAGGGGAATGTATCAGAGGTGTGCGAAAACACAATGATATTAGGGAAGCTATGGGAGGTGTGCGAAAACACAGCGATACAGGGGAAGGTATGAGACGTGCGCGACAACACAGCCATATTGGGGAAGCTATAAGTGGTGCGCGAAAACACAGCAATGTAGGGGAAGTTATGGGAGGTGCACGACAACACAGCGATATAGGGGAAGGTTTCAGAGGTGAGAGAAAACACAGCGATATAGGGGTAGGTATGCGAGGTGCGTGAAAACACAGTGCTATATGTGAAATTATGGGAGGTTCGCGAAAACACGGCGATATAGGCACAGCTGTGAAAGGTCAGCAAAAACACAGCGATATAGGGGAAGGTATGAGAGGTGCATGAAAACACCGCGATTTGGGGGAAGCTATGAGAGGTGCGTGAAATCAATGCAATATATGGAAAGCTATGAGAGGTGCACGAAAACACATCAACAGAGGGGAGGGTATGATAGGCATGCAAATACACAGCGATGTAGGTAAACCTATGGGAGGTGCATGAAAACACAGCGATATAGGCGAAGTTGTGAGCGGTGCGCGAAAACACCGATATAGGGGAGGCTACGAGAGGTGCGCGAAAACACAGCGATATAGTGGAAGGTATGAGAGGTGCGTGAAAACACAATGATAGATGGGAAGCTATGGGGGGTGCACGAAAACAGAACGATATAGGGGAAGGTATGAGAGGGGCAAGAAAACACAGCAATATAGTGGAAGCTATGGGAGGTGCATGAAAAGACCGAGATATAGGAGAATCTATGAGAAATGCGTGAAAACACAGAGATGTAGGGGAAGGTATGAGGGTGTGCGCGAGAACACAGCGATATATGGGAAGCCAGGGGAGGTGCACGGCAACAGAGAGATATAGGGGACGCTATGGGAGGTGCGTGAAAACACAGCGATCTAAGGGAAGTTATGAGAGGTGTGCGAAAATATCGCTATATATGGCAAGCTATGAGAGGTGTGCTAAAACAGCGATATAGCGGAAGCAGTGGGAGGTATGCGAAAACACAGCAATATATGGGAAGCCATGAAAGCTGTTTGATAACACAGTGATATAGGGAAAGATGTGAGAGGTGTGCGAAAACTCGGCAATATAGGGGAAGGTATCAGAGGTGAGCAAAAACACAATGATATTGGGGAAGCCATGGGAGGCGCGGGAAAACACAGCGATATAGGAGAAGCTACGAGAGGTGCGCAAAAACACAGTGATTTGGGGAAAGAGTGACAGGTGCGGGAAAACATTGCAATATATGGGAAGCTATGAGAGGTGCGCGAAAACACGGGGAAAAATGGGAAGTTATGGGAGATGTATGAAAATACAGCGATATAGGGGAAGGTATGAGAATTGCGTGAAAACACATCGATATAGTGTAAGGTATGCGAGGTGCGCGAAAACACAGCGATATAGGGGAAGCTATGAGAGGTCTGCGAGGAAACACATTATAGTGGCAGGTATGACAGGTGCGCAAAACCTCAATGATATAGCGGAAGGCATGTGAGGTGCGCAAAAACACAGCGATATAGGGGAAGCTATGAGAGGTGCACGAAAACACGGTGATAATAGGGGAAGCTATGAGAGGGGAGCGTTATCTGAGCGATATATGGGACGGTATGAGAGGTGCACAAAAACACAGTGATATAGGGAAAGCTATGAGAGGTGCGTGAAAACGCAGCGATATATGGGAAGCTACGAGAGGTGCGCGAAAACAGAGCGATATAGGGGAAGGTATGAGAGGTGAAAGAAAACACAGCGATATAGTGGAAGCTATGGGAGGTGTGTGAAAACACGGCATTATAGTAGAAATTATGAGAGGTGCACGAAAACACAGCGATGTAGGGGAAGGTATGAGTAGTGCACAAAAAAACAGCGATATTTGTGAAGCCATGGGAAGTGCATGACAACAGAGTGATATAGTGGAAAGTATCAGAGGAGTGAGAAAACACAGCGATATTGGGGAAGCTATGGGAGGTGTGCGAAAATGTGGCGATATAGGAGACGCTATGTGAGATGCCCGAAAACACAGCGATCTACGGGAAGTTATGAGAGGTGTGCGAAAACATCGCCATATATGGCAAGCTATGAGAGGTGAGCGAAAACACAGCGATGCAGGGGAAGGTATGAGAGGTGCTCGATAACACAGCGATATAGTGGAAAATGTGAGAGGTGCGCGAAAACACAGCGATATAGGGGAATGTATCAGAGGTGTGCGAAAACACAATGATATTAGGGAAGCTATGGGAGGTGTGCGAAAACACAGCGATACAGGGGAAGGTATGAGACGTGCGCGACAACACAGCCATATTGGGGAAGCTATAAGTGGTGCGCGAAAACACAGCAATGTAGGGGAAGTTATGGGAGGTGCACGACAACACAGCGATATAGGGGAAGGTTTCAGAGGTGAGAGAAAACACAGCGATATAGGGGTAGGTATGCGAGGTGCGTGAAAACACAGTGCTATATGTGAAATTATGGGAGGTTCGCGAAAACACGGCGATATAGGCACAGCTGTGAAAGGTCAGCAAAAACACAGCGATATAGGGGAAGGTATGAGAGGTGCATGAAAACACCGCGATTTGGGGGAAGCTATGAGAGGTGCGTGAAATCAATGCAATATATGGAAAGCTATGAGAGGTGCACGAAAACACATCAACAGAGGGGAGGGTATGATAGGCATGCAAATACACAGCGATGTAGGTAAACCTATGGGAGGTGCATGAAAACACAGCGATATAGGCGAAGTTGTGAGCGGTGCGCGAAAACACCGATATAGGGGAGGCTACGAGAGGTGCGCGAAAACACAGCGATATAGTGGAAGGTATGAGAGGTGCGTGAAAACACAATGATAGATGGGAAGCTATGGGGGGTGCACGAAAACAGAACGATATAGGGGAAGGTATGAGAGGGGCAAGAAAACACAGCAATATAGTGGAAGCTATGGGAGGTGCATGAAAAGACCGAGATATAGGAGAATCTATGAGAAATGCGTGAAAACACAGAGATGTAGGGGAAGGTATGAGGGGTGCGCGAGAACACAGCGATATATGGGAAGCCAGGGGAGGTGCACGGCAACAGAGAGACATAGGGGACGCTATGGGAGGTGCGTGAAAACACAGCGATCTAAGGGAAGTTATGAGAGGTGTGCGAAAATATCGCTATATATGGCAAGCTATGAGAGGTGTGCTAAAACAGCGATATAGCGGAAGCAGTGGGAGGTATGCGAAAACACAGCAATATATGGGAAGCCATGAAAGCTGTTTGATAACACAGTGATATAGGGAAAGATGTGAGAGGTGTGCGAAAACTCGGCAATATAGGGGAAGGTATCAGAGGTGAGCAAAAACACAATGATATTGGGGAAGCCATGGGAGGCGCGGGAAAACACAGCGATATAGGAGAAGCTACGAGAGGTGCGCAAAAACACAGTGATTTGGGGAAAGAGTGACAGGTGCGGGAAAACATTGCAATATATGGGAAGCTATGAGAGGTGCGCGAAAACACGGGGAAAAATGGGAAGTTATGGGAGATGCGTGAAAACACAGCGATATAGGGGAGGTATGAGAGGTGGCGAAAACACATCGATATATTGGAAGGTATGAGAGGTGCGTGAAAACACAACGATATAGAGGAAGGAATGCGAGGTGCGCAAAAACACAGCGATGTAGGGGAAGCTATGAGAGGTGCGTGAAAACACAGCGATATAGGGGAGGTATGAGAGGTGGCGAAAACACAACGATATAGAGGAAGGAATGCGAGGTGCGCGAAAACACAGCGATATAGGGGAAGCCACGGGAGTTGTGCGAAATCACAGCGATGTCGGGGAAGCTATGGGAGGTGTGCGAGTGCACAGCGATACAGGGGAAGGTATAAGAGGTGCACGAAAACACAGCCATATTGGGGAATCTATGGGAGGTGCGCGAAAGCACAGCGATGTAGAGGAAGCTAGGTGAGGTGTACCAGAACACGGCAATATGGGGGAAGATATGAGAGGTGCGCGAAAACACAGTGAAAAAGGGGAAGCTATGCGAGATGCGTGAAAACACAGCGATATAGGGGAAGGTATGAGAAGTGCGCGAAAACACATCGACATAATGGAAGGTATGTGAGGTGCGCAAAAACATAGCGATATAGGGGAATCAATGAGAGGTCTGAGAGAAAACGCGTTATGGGGGCAGTTATGTGAGGTGCGCGAAAACACATCGATACAGGGGAAGCTACGAGAGGTGCGCAAAATCACATTGATACAGGGGAAGGTATGAGAGGAGGACAAAAACACGACATAGGGGAAGGTATGCGAGGTGCGTGAAAACACGGCGATCTAGGGGAAGGTATGAGAGGTGCGCGAAGACACAGCGATATAGGGGAAGCTATGAGACGTGTGCGAAAACAGCGATATGGCAGAAGCAGTGGGAGGTATGCGAAAACACAGCAATATATGGGAAGCCATGAAAGCTGTTTGATAACACAGTGATATAGGGAAAGATGTGAGAGGTTCGCGAAAACTCGGCAATATAGGGGAAGGTATCAGAGGTGAGCAAAAACACAATGATATTGGGGAAGCCATGGGAGGCGCGGGAAAACACAGCGATATAGGAGAAGCTACGAGAGGTGCGCAAAAACACAGTGATTTGGGGAAAGAGTGACAGGTGCGGGAAAACATTGCAAGATATGGGAAGCTATGAGAGGTGCGCGAAAACATGGCGAAAAATGGGAAGTTATGGGAGATGCGTGAAAACACAGCGATATAGGGGAGGTATGAGAGGTGGCGAAAACACAACGATATAGAGGAAGGAATGCGAGGTGCGCGAAAACACAGCGATATAGGGGAAGCCACGGGAGTTGTGCGAAATCACAGCGATGTCGGGGAAGCTATGGGAGGTGTGCGAGTGCACAGCGATACAGGGGAAGGTATAAGAGGTGCACGAAAACACAGCCATATTGGGGAATCTATGGGAGGTGCGCGAAAGCACAGCGATGTAGAGGAAGCTAAGTGAGGTGGACCAGAACACGGCAATATGGGGGAAGATATGAGAGGTGCGCGAAAACACGGTGAAAAAGGGGAAGCTATGCGAGATGCGTGAAAACACAGCGATATAGGGGAAGGTATGAGAAGTGTGCGAAAACACATCGACATAGTGGAAGGTATGTGAGGTGCGCAAAAACATAGCGATATAGGGGAATCAATGCGAGGCCTGAGAGAAAACGCGTTATAGGGGCAGTTATGAGAGGTGCGCGGAAACACATCGATACAGGGGAAGCTACGAGAGGTGCGCAAAATCACATCGATATAGTGGAAGGTATGAGAGGTGCACAAAAACACAACGACATAGGGGCCGGTTTGCGAGGTGCGCAAAAACACATCGATATAGGGGAAGCTATGAGAGGTGCGCGAAAACACGGCGCTATAGGGGATGGGATAAGAGGTGCGCGAGAACACATCAATACAGGGGAAGCTTCGAGAGGTGCGCGAACACATCGATATAGTGGAAGGTATGAGAGGTGCGCAAAAACTCAAAGATATAGTGGAAGGTATGCGAGGTGCGCGAAATCACAGCGATATAGGGGAAGCTATGAGAGGTGCGTGAAAACACGGCGATATAGGGGAAGCTATGAGAGAGGAGCGTTATCTCAGCGATATATGGGAAGCTATGGGAAGTGCGCGAAAACATAGCGATATAGGGAAAGCTACAAGAGGTGCGTGGAAACAGAGCGATATAGGGGAAGGTATGAGAGGTGAAAGAAAACACAGGGATACAGTGGAAGCTATGGGAGGTGTGTGAAAACACGGCATTACAGTAGAAAGTATGAGAGGTGGACAAAAACACAGCGATGTTGGGGATGGTATGAGTGGTGCACGAAAACACAGCGATATATGGGAAGCCATGGGAAGTGCATGACAACAGAGCGATATAGGGGAAGGTATCAGAGGAGTGAGAAAACATAGCGATATATATGGGAAGCTATGGGAGGTGTGCGAAAACATGGCGATCTAGGAGACGCTATGTGAGGTGCGCGAAAACACAGCGATCTAGGGGAATTTATGAGAGGTGTGCGAAAACATCGCCATAGATGGCAAGCTATGAGAGGTGTGTGAAAACAACGATATAGCGGAAGATATATATATATATATATATCTTAACAAGATAAGAGCCCATGGAATTACAGGGAAGTTACATACGTGGATAGAGTTTTGGCTGATTGGCAGGAAACAGAGAGTGGGAATAAAGGGATCCTATTCTGGTTGGCTGCCGGTTACCAGTGGTGTTCCACAGGGGTCCGTGTTGGGGCCGCTTCTTTTTACATTGTACATCAACGATTTGGGTTATGGAATAGATGGCTTTGTGGCTAAGTTTGCTGACGATACGAAGGTAGGTGGAGGGGCTGGTAGTGCTGAGGAAGCGGAGAGTCTGCAGAGAGACTTGGATAGATTGGAAGAATGGGCAGAGAAGTGGCAAATGAAGTACAATGTTGGAAAATGTATGGTTATGCACATTGGCAGAAAAAATAAACGGGCAGACTATTACTTAAATAGGGAAAGAATTCAAAGTTCTGAGATGCAACGGGACTTGGGAGTGCTTGTATGGGATTCCCTTAAAGTTAACCTCCAGGTTGAGTCAGTAGTGAAGAAGGTGAATGCAATGTTGGCATTCATTTCTAGAGGAACAGAGTATAGGAGCAGGGATGTGATGTTGAGGCTCTATAAGGCACTGGTGAGACCTCACTTGGAGTACTGTGGGCAGTTTTGGTCTCCTTATTTAAGAAATGATGTGCTGACGTTGGAGAGGGTACAGAGAAGATTCACTAGAATGATTCCGGGAATGAGAGGGTTAACATATGAGGAACATTTGTCGGCTCTTGGACTGTATTCTTTGGAGTTTAGAAGAATGAGGGGAGACCTCATAGAAACATTTCGAATGTTAAAAGGCATGGACAGAGTGGATGTGGCAAAGTTGTTTCACATGATGGGGGAGTCTAGTACGTGAGGGCATGACTTAAGGATTGAAGGGCGCCCTTTCAGAACAGAAATGCGAAGAAATTTTTTTAGTCAGAGGGTGGTGAATCTATGGAATTTATTGCCACGGGCAGCAGTGGAGGCCAAGTTATTGGGTGTATTTAAGGCAGAGATTGATAGGTATCTGAGTAGCCAGGGCATCAAAAGTTATGGTGAGAAGGCGGGGGAGTGGGACTAAATAGGAGAAAATGGATCAGCTCATGATAAAATGGCGGAGCAGACTCAATGGGCCGAATGGCCTACTTCTGCTCCTTATGGTCTTATGGTATGGGACATGCGCGAGAACACAGTGATATCATTGAAGGTAAGAGAGGTGCGCTAAAACACAGCGATGAAGGAGAGTGTATGAGAGGTGCGCGAAAACATAGCAATATAGGGGAAGTTATGAGAGGTGAAAGAAAACATAGCGATATAGTGGAAGCTATGGGAGGTATGGAAAAACACAGCAATATAGGGGAAGCTATGGGAGGTATGCGAAAACACAGCGGGATAGGGGAAGCTATGAAAGCTGCTCGATAACACAACGACATAGGGAAAGATGTGAGAGGTGCGCGAAAACGCAGCGATATATGGGAAGCTATGAGAGGTACGCGAAAACAGAGCGATATAGGGGAAGGTATCAGAGGTGAAAGAAAACACAGCAATATAGTGGAAGCTATGCGAGGTGCGTGAAAAGACGGAGATATAGGAGAAGAAATCAGAAATGCGCGAAAACACAGAGATGTAGGGGAAGCTATGAAAGGTCTGCGAAAAACGCGTTATAGGGGCAGGTATGAAAGGTGCGCAAAAACACATCGATGCAGGGGAAGGTATGAGAAGAGGACAAAAACAGGACATAGGGGAAGGTATGCGAGGTGCGTGAAACATGGCGATCTAGGGGAAGGTATGAGAGGTGCGCGAAAACACAGCGATATAGGGGAAGCTATGAGAGGTGCCAGAAAACAAAGTGATATAGGGGAAGCTATGGATGGTGCGCAAACACACATCGATGTACCTGAAGGTATGAGAGGTGCGCGAAAACACAGCGATATAGGGGAAGCCATGGGAGGTGTGTGACAACGGAGCAATATAGGGGAAGGTAACAAAGGTGCGAGAAGACACAGCGATATTGGGGAAGCTATGGGAGGTGCATGAAAACATGGCGATATAGGGCAAGCTCTGTGAGGAGCGTGAAAACACAGCGATCTAGGGGAAGGTATTAGAGGTTTGTGAAAAATATAGCAATATATGGCAGGCTATGAGGGGTCTGCGAAAACAGCAAAAAAGCGGAAGCTATGGGAGGTATGCAAAAACACAGCAATATAGGGGAAGCTATGAGAGCTACTTCATGACACAGCGATATAGGGGTAGATGTGAGAGGTACGCAAAAAGACTGCAATCTAGGGGAAACTATAAGAGGTGAGCGAAAACACAGTGATATACGGGAAGGTATCAGAGGTGTGTGAAAACACAATGATATTGGGGAAGTTATGTGAGGTGCGGGAAAATACAGCAATATAGGAGAAGCTATGAGAGGTGCGCGAAAGCACAGCCATATTGGGGAAGCTATGGGAAGTGCACGAAAACACAGCGATATAGGGGAAGCTATGGGAAGTGCGCGAAAACACAGCAATATACGGGATGCTCCGAGACGTGCGCGAAAACACAGCGATATAGGGGTAGGTATGCGAGGTGCATGAAAATACAGTGATATATGGGAAGCTATGGGAGGTGCGCGAAAACACGGCGATATAGGGGAAGCTATAAGAGGTGCCGGAAAACAAAGTGATATAGGGGAAACTATGGATGGTGCGCAAACACACATCGATGTACCTGAAGGTATGAGAGGTGCGCGAAAAAAAAACGATATAGAGGAAGCGATGCGAGGTACGCGAAAGCACAACGATATAGGGGAAGCTATGAGAGGTGCCAGAAAACACAGCGATGTAGGGGAACCTATGGGAGGTGCATAATAACAGAGCGATATGGGGGAAGGTATGAGAGGTGCGAGAAAACAAGGCGATATAGGAGAAAGTATGAGAGGTGCACGAAAACACAGCGATATAGGGGAAGCCATGGGAGGTGTGTGACAACGGAGCGATATAGGGGAAGGTAACAGAGGTGCGAGAAGACACAGCGATATAGGGAAAGCTATGGGAGGTGCATGAAAACATGGCGATATAGGGCAAGCTCTGTGAGGAGTGTGAAAACACAGCGATCTAGGGGAAGGTATGAGAGGTTTGTGAAAATATAACAATATATAGCAGGCTATGAGGGGTGTGCGAAAACAGCGAGAAAGCGGAAGCTATGGGAGGTATGCAAAAACACAGCAATATAGGGGAAGCTATGAGAGCTGCTTCATGACACAGCGATATAGGGGTAGATGTGAGAGGTACGCGAAAAGACGGCGATCTAGGGGAAGCTATAAGAGGTGAGCAAAAACACAGCAATATACGGGAAGGTATCAGAAGGTATCAGAGGCGAAAACACAATGATATTGGGGAAGCTATGTGAGGTGCGGGAAAACACAGCAATATAGGAGAAGCTATGAGAGGTGCGCGAAAGCACAGCCATATTGGGGAAGCTATGGGAAGTGCACGAAAACACAGCGATAATGGGACGGTATGGGAGGTGCACGACAACAGAGCGATATAGGAGAAGGTTTCAGAGGTGCGAGAAAACACAGCGATATAGGGGAAGCTATGGGAGGTGCGCGAAAACACTGCAATATACGGGATGTTCTGAGATGTGCGCGAAAACACAGCGATATAGGGGTAGGTATGCGAGGTGCGTGAAAACAGTGATATATGGGAAGCTATGGGAGGTGCGCGAAAACACGGCGATATAGGCACACCTGTGAGAGGTCAGCAAAAACACAGCGATTTAGGGGAAGGTATGAGAGGTGCGCAAAAACAGAGGAATATAGGGGAACGATGTGAGGTGTGCGAAAACACAGCGGTACAGGGGAAACTATGAGAGGTGCGCGTAAAGAGTGATATGGTGGAAGCAATGAGAGGTGCACGAAATCATTGCAATATATGGAAAGCTATGAGAGGTGCACGAGAACACAGTGATATTGGGGAAGGTATGATAGGCACGCGAAAACACAGCGATGTAGGGGAACCTATGGGAGGTGCATGAAAACACAGCGATATTGGGGAATTTATGAGAGATGAGTGAAAATACATCGACATAGGCGAGGCTACGAGAAGTGCGCGGAAACGCAGCGATATAGGGGAAGCTATGAGAGCTGCGCGAAAACGCAGTGATATAGGGGAAGGGATGAGAGGTGCACGAGAACACATCGATACAGGGGAAGCTATGAGAGGTGCGCGAACACATCGACTTAGTTGAAGCTGTGAGAGGTGCGTGAGAACATGGTGATATAGGGGAAGCTATCAGAGGGGAGTGTTATCTGAGCAATATATGGGACGGTATGAGAGGTGCACAAAAACACAGCGATATAGGGGAAGCTATGGGAGGTGCGCGAAAACATAGCGATATAGGGAAAGCTATGAGAGGTGCGCGAAAACGCAGTGATATATGGGAAGATACCGGAGGTGCACGAAAACAGAGCGACATAGGGGAAGGTATGAGAGATGCAAGAAAACAAGGCGATATAGGAGAAAGTATGAGAGGTGCACGAAAACACAAGCGATATATGGGAAGCCATGGGAGGTTTGCGACAACGGAGCGAAATAGGGGAACGTAACAGAGGTGCGAGAAGACACAGCGAAATAGGGGAAGCTATGGGAGGTGTACGAAAACATGGCGATATAGCGGAAGCTCTGTGAGGAGAGTGAAAACACAGTGATCTAGGGGAAGCTATGAGAGGTTTGCGAAAATATGGCAATATATGGCAAGCTATGAGAGGTGTGCCAAAACAGCGAGAAAGCGAAAGTTATGGGAGGTATGCAAAAACACAGCAATATAAGGGAAGCTATGAGAGCTGTTTCATAACACAGCGATATAGGGGTAGATGTGAGAGGTGCGCGAAAAGACGGTGATCTAGGGGAAGCTATAAGAGGTGAGCGAAAAAACAGCTATATACGGGAAGGTATCAGAGTTGTGCGAAAACACAATGATATTGGGGAAGCTATGTGATGTGCAGGAAAATACTGCAATCGAGGAGAAGCTATGAGAGGTGCTCGGAAGGACAGCCATATTGGGGAAGCTATGGGAAGTGCACGAAAACAGGGCGATAATGGGACGGTATGGGAGGTGCACAGCAACGGAGCGATATAGGGGAAGGTTTCAGAGGTGCGTGAAAACGCAGCGATATAGGGGAATCTATGGGAGGTGCGTGGAAACACAGCAATATAGGGGGAGCTCTGAGACGAGCGCGTAAACACAGCGATATAGGAGTAAGTATGCGAGGTGCGTGAAAACACAGTGATATATGGGAAGCTATGGGAGGTGCGCGAAAACACGGCGATATAGGCACAGCTGTGAGAAGTTAGCAAAAACACAGTGATATAGGGGAAGGTATGAGAGGTGCGCGAAAACACAACAACATAGGGGACCTATGCGAGGTGTGCGAAAACACAGAGATATACTGGAAGCTATGAGAGGTGCGTGAAAACACAGTGATTTGGGGGAAGCTATGAGAGGTGCACGAAAGCATTGCAATATATGGAAAGCTATGAGAGCTGCACGAGAACACAGTGATATAGGGGAAGGTATGATAGGCACTCGAAAACAGAGCGATGTAGAGGAAGGTATGAGAGGTGAACGAAAACACAAGGATGGAGGGGAAGCTATGCGAGGTGAGCCAGATGACGGCAATATGTGAGATAATATGGAAGGGACGCAAAAACACAGCGATTTGGGGAAGGTATGGAAGGTGCTCGAAAACAGGGTGATATAGGTGAAGTTAATGGAGGTATGCGAAGGCACAGCAATATAGGGGATGCTATGGAAGGTGCGCGAAAACACAGTGATATAGGGGAAGACAGGAGAGGTGCGCAAAAACACAGCGATCTAGGCGAAGCCATGGGAGGTGTGCGGGAAACAGGGCGATATAGGGGAAGGTATGAGAGGTGCACGAAAACAGCGATATAGGTGAAGGAATGGGAGGTGCGCGAAAACAGGGTGATATAGGTGAAGGAATGGGAGGTGCGCGAAGACACAATGCATTATAGGGGATGCTATGGGAGGTGCGCGAATACACAGCGATATAGGGGACTTTATGAGATGCGCATAACAACACGGCGATATAGGGGAAGTTACCAGTGGTGCCCAAAAACACGGCGATACAGGGGAAGCTATGAGAGGTGCGCAAAAACAGGGCAATATATGGTGAAGGAATGGGAGGTGCGTGAAAACAGGGCGATATAGGGGAAGGTATGAGAGGTGCGCGATGGCACAGCGATATAGGGGATGCTATGGGAGGTGCGCGAATACACAGCGATATAGGGGACGTTATGAGATGTGCATAACAATACAGCGATATAGGGGAAGTTATGAGAGGTGCGCAAAAACACGGCGATGTAGGGGAAGCTAGAGAGGTGAGCAATAACACAGTGATAAAGGTGAATCTATGGGATGTGCGCGAAAAGACAGCGATATAGGGGAAGGTATGAAAGGTGCGCAAGGCACAGCGATATAGGGGAAGTTATGGAAGGTACTTGAAAACGGGGTGATATAGATGAAGTTATGAGAGGTATGCGAAGGCACAGCAGTATAGGGGATGCTATGGAAGGTGTGCAAAACACAGTGATATAGGGGAAGGCATGAGAAGTGAGCTAAAACAGGGCAATATAGTGGAAGCTATGAGAGGTGAGCTAAAACCTGGCGATACAAGGGAAGGTATGAGAGGTGAGCAATAACACAGCGATAAAGATGAATCTATGGGATGTGCGCGAAATGACAGCGATATAGGGGAAGGTATGAGAGGTGCGCAAGGCACAGTGATATAGGGGATGCTATGGGAGGAGCGCAAATACACAGCGATATAGGGGACGTGATGAGATGTGCATGAAAACAGCGATATTAGGGAAGGTATGAGAGGTGCACAAAAACACAGTGATATAGGAGAAGTTATGAGAGGTGTGTGAAAACACAGCGATATAAGGGAAGGTATGAAAGGTAAACGAAAACACAGCGATATAGGAGAAGTTATGAGAAGTGTGTGAAAACACAGAACTATAGGGGAAGGTATTACAGGTGCACGAATACACAGCGATATAGGGGACGGTATGGGAGGTGTGCGAAAACAGGGCAATGTAGGGGAAGGTATGAGATGTGCGCGAAGGCACAGCAATATAAGGGATGTTATGGGAGGTGCGCGAATACACAGCGATATAGGGGACGTTATGAGATGTGCATGAAAACACGGCAATATAGGGGAAGGTATAAGAACTGTGCAAAAATACAGCGATATAGGAGAAGTTATGAGAGGTGCGTGAAAATATACCGATATAGGGGAAGGTATGAGAGGTGCACGAAAACACAGCGATATTGGGGAAGGTATGGGAGGTGCGCGAAAACAGGGCGATATAGGGGAAGGTATGAGAGGTGCGCGAAAACACAGCGATATAGGGGATGCTATGAGAGGTGCGCGAAAACAGGGCGATATAGGGGATGCTATGAGAGGTGTGCAGAAACACCGTGATATAGGAGAAGACATGAGAGCTGCGCAGAAACAGGGCAATATAGTGGAACCTATGGGATGTGCGCGAAACCACGGCGATACAGGGGAATGTATCAGAGGTGCGAGAAAACACAGCGATATAGGGGACGCTATGGGAGATGCGCAAAAAACAGTGATATAGGGGAAGGTATGGGAGGTGTGCGAGAACACGGCTATATAGGGGAAACTGTAAGAGGTGCGCAAAAACATGGCAATACAGGAGAATGTATCAGAGGTGCAAGAAAACACAGTGATATGGGGAAGTAATGATAGGGGCGAAAACATAGCATATAGGTGAAGACATGCGAGGTGTGCGTAAACACGGCGATATAGGGTAAGCTATGAGAGGTGAGCAATAACACAGCGATCAAGGTGAAGCTAAGGGATGTGCGCGAAAACAGCGATGTAGGCGAAGCTATAGGAGGTGCGCGAAAGCACAGCGATTTGGAGAAGGCATGAGATGTGTGCAAAAATGCATTGATATAGGGGAAGGTATGAGAGCTGCGTGAAAACATAGTGATATAGGTGAAGGTATGAGAGGAGCGTGAGAACAGGGCTATATGGGGGAAGTTATGAGAAGTGTGTGAAAACCCAGCGACATTGGGGACGTTATGAGATATGCATGAAAACACGGTGATATTGGGGAAGGTATGAGGGGTGTGCAAAAACACAGTAATATACAGGAATGCATGAGAGGTGCGCGAAGGCACAGTGATATGGGGATGGTATGGGAGGTACGCAAATACACAGCGATATAGGGGGCGTTATGAGATGTGCGCAAAAATACATCGATATAGGGGAAGCTATGAGAGGTGAGCAATAACACAGCGATAAAGGTGAATCTATGGGATGTGTGCGAAAAGACAGCGATACAGGGGAAGTTATGAGATGTGCATGAAAACGCAGTGATATTAAGGAAGGTATGAGAGGTGCACAAAAACACAGCGATATAGGAGAAGTTAAGAGAGGTGCGTGAAATCACAGCGATATAGAGGAAGGTATGAGAGGTTCACGAAGGCACAGCGATATAGGGATGCTATGGGAGGTGCGCGAAAACACAGCGATATAGGAGACGGTATGAGATGTGCATAAAAACATGGTGATATAGGGGGAGGTATGAGAGGTGCGCGTAAACACGGCGATATAGGGGAAAGTATGAGAGGTGCGTGAAAACTTGGCGTTACAGGGAAATGCATCAGAGGCACCAGAAAACACAGCTATGTAGTGGAATACATGAGAGGTGCGCTAAAACAGGGCAATATAGTGGAAGCTATGGGATGTGTACGAAAACAGGGCGATATAGGGGAAGCTATGAGAGGTGCGCGAAAACAAAGCGATATAGGGGACGCAATGGGACGTGCGCGAAAACACAGTGATATAGGGAAAGTTATGAGAGGTGTGCGAGAACACGGCGATATAGGGTAAATTATGAGAGATGTGTGAAAGCACGGCGATACGGGAGAATGTATCAGATGTGCGAGAAAACACAGCGATATAGGGGAAGTATTGAGAGGATCGAAAACAGCGATCTAGGTGAAGACATGAGAGGTGCGCGAAAACATGGCAATACAGGGGAAGATATGAGAGATGAGCAAAAACACGGCGATACAGGGGAAGCTATGAGAGGTGAGCAAAAACACGGCGATACAGGGGAAGCTATGAGAGGTGAGCAATAACACAGCGATAAAGGTGAATCTATGGGATGTGCACGAAAAGACAGCGATATAGGGGAAGCTATGAGAGGTGCGCAAGGCACAGCGATATAGGGGATGCTATGGGAGGTACGTGAATACACAGCGATATAGGGGACGTGATGAGATGTGCATGAAAACGCAGTGATATTAGGGAAGGTATGAGAGGTGCACAAAAACACAGCGATATAGGAGAAGTTATGAGAGGTGTGCGAAAACACAGCGATATAGGGGAAGGTATGAAAGGTGCACGAAAACGCAGTGATATAAGGGAAGGTATAGGAGCTGCGCAAAAACAGGGCGATATAGGGAAGGTATGAGAGGTGCTCGAAGGAACAGCGATATATGGGATGCTATCGGAGGTGCGCAAAAACACAGCGATATAGGAGACGGTATGAGATGTGCATAAAAACATGGCGATATTGGGGGAGGTATGAGAGGTGCGCGTAAGCACGGCGATATAGGGGAAAGTATGAGAGGTGCGCGAAAACTTGGTGTTACAGGGGAATGCATCAGAAGTGCTAGAAAACACAGCGAGGTAGTGGAAGACATGAGAGGTGCGCGAGAACAGGGCAATATAGGGGAAATTATGAGAGGTGTGCGAAAACACGGCGATACGGCAAAATGTATCAGATGTGCTTGAAAACACAGCGATATAGGGGAAGTATTGGGAGGAGCGAAAACATAGCGATCTAGGTGAAGACATGAGAGGTGCGCGAAAACACGGCGATATAGGGGAAGCTATGAGAGGTGAGCAAAAACACGGCGATACAGGGGAACCTATGAGAGGTGAGCAATAACACAGGGATAAAGGTGAATCTATGGGATGTGCACGAAAACACAGCGACGTGGGCGTGGCTATGGGAGGTGCGCGAAAGCACAGTGATATAAGGGACGGTATGAGATGTGCATAAATACACGGCAATATTGGGGAAGCCATGAGAGATGCGCAAAAACACAGCAATATAGGGGAAGGTATGAGAGGTGCACGAAAACACAACGATAAAAGGGAAGGTATGGGAGGTGCGCGAAAACAGGACGATATAGGGGAAGGTATGAGATGTGCGCGAAGGCACAGCGATATAGGGGATTCTATGGGAGGTGCGCGAATACACAGCAATATGGGGGACGTTATGAGATGTGATTGAAAACACAGCGATATAGGGGAAGGTATGAGAGGTGCGCAAAAATACAGCGATATAGGAGAAGTTATGAGAGGTGCGTGAAAACACAGCGATATAGGGGAAGGAATGAGAGGTGCACAAAAACACAGCGATATAGAGGAAGGTATGGGAGGTGCGCGAAAACACAGTGGTATAGGGGAAGACATGAGAGGTGCTCGAAAACAGGGCTATATAGTGGAAGCTATGGGATATGCGCGAAAACATGGCGATACAGGGAAAAGTATGAGAGGTGCCCGAAAACACAGCGATACAGGGGATGCTATGGGACGTGCGCAAAAACGCAGTGATATAGTGGAAGGTACGAGAGGTGTGCAAGAACATGGCTATATAGGGGAAATTATGAGAGGTCCGCGAAAACACGGCGATATATCAGAAGTTATGAGAGGTGAGTGAAAACACAGCGATATAGGGGAAGGTGTGAAGGTATGAGAGGTGCACAAAAACACAGCGATATAGGGGAAGGTATGAGAGGTGTGCGAAGGCACAGTGATATTAGGGACGGTATGAGATGTGCATGAAAACACGGAGATATCGGGGAAGAAATGAGAGATGCGTGAAAACACGGCGATATAGGGGAAAGTATGAGAGGTGCGCAAAAACACGGCGATACAGGGGAATGCATCAGAGGTGTGAGAAAACACAGCGATATATGGGAAGTTATGAGAGAAGCAAAAACACAGCGATATAGGGGAGACATGAGAGGTGCACGAAAACAGGGCAATAAAGTGAGAGCTATGGGATGTGCATGAAAACAGGGCGATATAGGGGAAGGTATGAGAGCTGCGCGAAAACACAGCAATATACGGGACTCCATGGGACGTGCGTGTAAACACAGTGATATAAGGGAAGGTATGCGAGCTGCGCGAGAACACGGCGATATAGGGGAAAGTAGGAGAGGTGCGCGAAAACTTGGCGTTATAGGGGAATGCATCAGAGGTGTGAGAAAACACAGCGATATAGGGGAAGACATCAGAGGTGCGTGAAAACTGGGCAATGTAGTGGAAGCTATGTGACGTGCGCGAAAACACAGTGATATAGGGGATGGTATGACACGTGTGTGAGAACACGGCGATATAGGCGAAATTATGAGAGGTGCGCGAAAACACGGCGATACAGGAGAATTAATGAGAAAAGCGAAAACATAGCGATCTAGGTGAAGACATGAGAGGTGCGCGAAAACACGTCGATATAGGGGAAGCTATGAGAGATGAGCAAAAACAAGGCGATATAGGGGAATCTATGAGAGGTGAGCAATAACACAGCGATAAAGGTGAAGCTATGGGATGTGCGCGAAAAGACAGCAATATAGGGGAAGGTATGAGAGGAGTACGAAAACAGAGTGATATAGTGGAAGTTATGAGAGGTGCGTGAAAACCCAGAGATATAGGGGACGTTAAGAGATGTGCATGAAAACACGGCGATATTGGGGAAGCCATGAGAGGTGCACAAAAATACAGCGATAGAGGAGAAGTTATGAGAGGTGCGTGAAAAAACAACGATATAGGGGGAGGTATGAGAGGTGCACGAAAACACAGCGATATGGGAGAATGTATGGGAAGTGCGCGAAAACAGGGTGATATAGGGAAAGGTATGAGAGGTGCTCGAAGGCACAGCAATATAGGGGATGCTATGGGAGGTGCGCGAAAACACAGTGAAATAGGGGAAGACATGAGAGGTGCGCGAAAACATGGCAATACAGGAGAAGCTATGAGAGATGAGCAAAAACACCGCGATACAGGGGAAGCTATGAGAGGTGAGCAAAAACACGGCGATACAGGGGAAGCTATGAGAGATGAGCAATAACACAGCGATAAAGGTGAATCTATGGGATGTGCACGAAAAGACAGCGATATAGGGGAAGCTATGAGAGGTGCGCAAGGCACAGCGATATAGGGGATGCTATGGGAGGTACGTGAATACACAGCGATATAGGGGACGTGATGAGATGTGCATGAAAACGCAGTGATATTAGGGAAGGTATGAGAGGTGCACAAAAACACAGCGATATAGGAGAAGTTATGAGAGGTGTGCGAAAACACAGCGATATAGGGGAAGGTATGAAAGGTGCACGAAAACGCAGTGATATAAGGGAAGGTATAGGAGCTGCGCAAAAACAGGGCGATATAGGGAAGGTATGAGAGGTGCTCGAAGGAACAGCGATATATGGGATGCTATCGGAGGTGCGCAAAAACACAGCGATATAGGAGACGGTATGAGATGTGCATAAAAACATGGCGATATTGGGGGAGGTATGAGAGGTGCGCGTAAGCACGGCGATATAGGGGAAAGTATGAGAGGTGCGCGAAAACTTGGTGTTACAGGGGAATGCATCAGAAGTGCTAGAAAACACAGCGAGGTAGTGGAAGACATGAGAGGTGCGCGAGAACAGGGCAATATAGGGGAAATTATGAGAGGTGTGCGAAAACACGGCGATACGGCAAAATGTATCAGATGTGCTTGAAAACACAGCGATATAGGGGAAGTATTGGGAGGAGCGAAAACATAGCGATCTAGGTGAAGACATGAGAGGTGCGCGAAAACACGGCGATATAGGGGAAGCTATGAGAGGTGAGCAAAAACACGGCGATACAGGGGAACCTATGAGAGGTGAGCAATAACACAGGGATAAAGGTGAATCTATGGGATGTGCACGAAAACACAGCGATATTGGGGAAGTTATGGGAGCTGCGCGAAAACAAGGCAATATAGGGGAAGGTATGAGAGGTGCGCCAAAATACAGCGATATAGGGGACGCTATGGGACGTGCGCGAAAACACAGTGATATAGGGGAAGGTATGAGAGGTGTGCGAGAATACAGCGATGTAGGGGAAATTATGAGAGGTGCGTGACAACACGGCGAAACAGGGAAATGTATCAGAGGTGTGAGAAAACACAGCGATATAATGGAAGTAATGACAGGAGCGAAAACATAGCGATATAGGTGAAGACATGAGAGGTGCGTGAAAACACAGTGATATAGGGGAAGCTATGAGGGGTGAGCAATAACACAGCGATAAAGATGAAGCTATGGGATGTGCGCAAAAAGACAGCGATATAGGGGACGGTATGAGAGGTGCGCGAAAACACAGCGACGTGGGCGTGGCTATGGGAGGTGCGCGAAAGCACAGTGATATAAGGGACGGTATGAGATGTGCATGAAAACACAACGATAAAAGGGAAGGTATGGGAGGCAGTATTGGGGAAGCCATGAGAGATGCGCAAAAACACAGCAATATAGGGGAAGGTATGAGAGGTGCACGAAAACACAACGATAAAAGGGAAGGTATGGGAGGTGCGCGACAACAGGACGATATAGGGGAAGGTATGAGATGTGCGCGAAGGCACAGCGATATAGGGGATTTTATGGGAGGTGCGCGAATACAAAGCGATATAGGGGACGTTATGAGATGTGATTGAAAACACGGCGATATAGGGGAAGGTATGAGAGGTGCGCAAAAATACAGCGATATAGGAGAAGTTATGAGAGGTGCGTGAAAACACAGCGATATAGGGGAAGGAATGAGAGGTGCACAAAAACACAGCGATATAGAGGAAGGTATGGGAGGTGCGCGAAAACACAGTGGTATAGGGGAAGACATGAGAGGTGCTCGAAAACAGGGCTATATAGTGGAAGCTATGGGATATGCGCGAAAACATGGCGATACAGGGAAAAGTATGAGAGGTGCCCGAAAACACAGCGATACAGGGGATGCTATGGGACGTGCGCAAAAACGCAGTGATATAGTGGAAGGTACGAGAGGTGTGCAAGAACATGGCTATATAGGGGAAATTATGAGAGGTCCGCGAAAACACGGCGATATATCAGAAGTTATGAGAGGTGAGTGAAAACACAGCGATATAGGGGAAGGTGTGAAGGTATGAGAGGTGCACAAAAACACAGCGATATAGGGGAAGGTATGAGAGGTGTGCGAAGGCACAGTGATATTAGGGACGGTATGAGATGTGCATGAAAACACGGAGATATCGGGGAAGAAATGAGAGATGCGTGAAAACACGGCGATATAGGGGAAAGTATGAGAGGTGCGCAAAAACACGGCGATACAGGGGAATGCATCAGAGGTGCGAGAAAACACAGCGATATATGGGAAGTTATGAGAGAAGCAAAAACACAGCGATATAGGGGAGACATGAGAGGTGCACGAAAACAGGGCAATATAGTGAGAGCTATGGGATGTGCATGAAAACAGGGCGATATAGGGGAAGGTATGAGAGCTGCGCGAAAACACAGCAATATACGGGACTCCATGGGACGTGCGTGTAAACACAGTGATATACGGGAAGGTATGCGAGCTGCGCGAGAACACGGCGATATAGGGGAAAGTAGGACTTGGCGTTATAGGGGAATGCATCAGAGGTGTGAGAAAACACAGCGATATAGGGGAAGACATCAGAGGTGCGTGAAAACTGGGCAATGTAGTGGAAGCTATGAGGCGTGCGCGAAAACACAGTGATATAGGGGATGGTATGACACGTGTGTGAGAACACGGCGATATAGGCGAAATTATGAGAGGTGCGCGAAAACACGGCGATACAGGAGAATTAATGAGAAGAGCGAAAACATAGCGATCTAGGTGAAGACATGAGAGGTGCGCGAAAACACGGCGATATAGGGGAAGCTATGAGAGATGAGCAAAAACACGGCGATATAGGGGAATCTATGAGAGGTGAGCAATAACACAGCGATAAAGGTGAAGCTATGGGATGTGCGCGAAAAGACAGCGATATAGGGGAAGGTATGAGAGGTGTGCGAAAACACAGCGATACACGGGAAGGTATGAGAGGTGTGCGAGAATACAGCGATGTAGGGGAAATTATGAGAGGTGCGTGACAACACGGCGAAACAGGGAAATGTATCAGAGGTGTGAGAAAACACAGCGATATAATGGAAGTAATGACAGGAGCGAAAACATAGCGATATAGGTGAAGACATGAGAGGTGCGTGAAAACACAGTGATATAGGGGAAGCTATGAGGGGTGAGCAATAACACAGCGATAAAGATGAAGCTACGGGATGTGCGCAAAAAGACAGCGATATAGGGGACGGTATGAGAGGTGCGCGAAAACACAGTGACGTGGGCGTGGCTATGGGAGGTGCGCGAAAGCACAGTGATATAAGGGACGGTATGAGATGTGCATGAAAACACAACGATAAAAGGGAAGGTATGGGAGGCAGTATTGGGGAAGCCATGAGAGATGCGCAAAAACACAGCAATATAGGGGAAGGTATGAGAGGTGCACGAAAACACAACGATAAAAGGGAAGGTATGGGAGGTGCGCGACAACAGGATGATATAGGGGAAGGTATGAGATGTGCGCGGATGCACAGCGATATAGGGGATTTTATGGGAGGTGCGCGAATACAAAGCGATATAGGGGACGTTATGAGATGTGATTGAAAACACGGCGATATAGGGGAAGGTATGAGAGGTGCGCAAAAATACAGCGATATAGGAGAAGTTATGAGAGGTGCGTGAAAACACAGCGATATAGGGGAAGGAATGAGAGGTGCACAAAAACACAGCGATATAGAGGAAGGTATGGGAGGTGCGCGAAAACACAGTGGTATAGGGGAAGACATGAGAGGTGCTCGAAAACAGGGCTATATAGTGGAAGCTATGGGATATGCGCGAAAACATGGCGATACAGGGAAAAGTATGAGAGGTGCCCGAAAACACAGCGATACAGGGGATGCTATGGGACGTGCGCAAAAACGCAGTGATATAGTGGAAGGTACGAGAGGTGTGCAAGAACATGGCTATATAGGGGAAATTATGAGAGGTCCGCGAAAACACGGCGATATATCAGAAGTTATGAGAGGTGAGTGAAAACACAGCGATATAGGGGAAGGTGTGAAGGTATGAGAGGTGCACAAAAACACAGCGATATAGGGGAAGGTATGAGAGGTGTGCGAAGGCACAGTGATATTAGGGACGGTATGAGATGTGCATGAAAACACGGAGATATCGGGGAAGAAATGAGAGATGCGTGAAAACACGGCGATATAGGGGAAAGTATGAGAGGTGCGCAAAAACACGGCGATACAGGGGAATGCATCAGAGGTGCGAGAAAACACAGCGATATATGGGAAGTTATGAGAGAAGCAAAAACACAGCGATATAGGGGAGACATGAGAGGTGCACGAAAACAGGGCAATATAGTGAGAGCTATGGGATGTGCATGAAAACAGGGCGATATAGGGGAAGGTATGAGAGCTGCGCGAAAACACAGCAATATACGGGACTCCATGGGACGTGCGTGTAAACACAGTGATATACGGGAAGGTATGCGAGCTGCGCGAGAACACGGCGATATAGGGGAAAGTAGGAGAGGTGCGCGAAAACTTGGCGTTATAGGGGAATGCATCAGAGGTGTGAGAAAACACAGCGATATAGGGGAAGACATCAGAGGTGCGTGAAAACTGGGCAATGTAGTGGAAGCTATGAGGCGTGCGCGAAAACACAGTGATATAGGGGATGGTATGACACGTGTGTGAGAACACGGCGATATAGGCGAAATTATGAGAGGTGCGCGAAAACACGGCGATACAGGAGAATTAATGAGAAGAGCGAAAACATAGCGATCTAGGTGAAGACATGAGAGGTGCGCGAAAACACGGCGATATAGGGGAAGCTATGAGAGATGAGCAAAAACACGGCGATATAGGGGAATCTATGAGAGGTGAGCAATAACACAGCGATAAAGGTGAAGCTATGGGATGTGCGCGAAAAGACAGCGATATAGGGGAAGGTATGAGAGGTGTGCGAAAACACAGCGATACAGGGGAAGGTATGAGAGGAGTACGAAAACAGAGTGATATAGTGGAAGTTATGAGAGGTGCGTGAAAACCCAGAGATATAGGGGACGTTAAGAGATGTGCATGAAAACACGGCGATATTGGGGAAGCCATGAGAGGTGCACAAAAATACAGCGATAGAGGAGAAGTTATGAGAGGTGCGTGAAAACACAACGATATAGGGGGAGGTATGAGAGGTGCACGAAAACACAGCGATATGGGAGAATGTATGGGAAGTGCGCGAAAACAGGGCGATATAGGGGAAGGTATGAGAGGTGCTCGAAGGCACAGCAATATAGGGGATGCTATGGGAGGTGCGCGAAAACACAGTGAAATAGGGGAAGACATGAGAGGTGCGCAAAAGCAGGGCAATATAGTGGAAGCTATGGGATGTGCGCGACAACACAGAGATACAGGGGAATGCATCAGAGGTGCGAGAAAACACAGCGATATTGGGGACGCTATGGGACTTGCGCGAAAACACAGTGATATAGGGGAAGGTATGAGAGGTCTGCGAGAACACGGCGATATGGGGAAATTATAAGAGGTGCGTGAAAACACAGCGATATAGGGGAAGGTATGAGAGGTGCACGAAGACACAGCGATATAGGGGTCGGTATGAGATGTGTATGAAAACACGGTGATATAGGGGAAGCTATGAGAGGTACGCGAAAACTTGGCGTTACATGGGAATGCATCAGAAGTGCGAGAAAACACAGCGATGTAGGGGAAGACATGAGAGGTGCGCGAAAACTGGGCAATATAGTGGAAGCTATGGAAGGTGCGCGAAAACAGGGCGATATAGGGAAAGGTATGAGAGGTGTGCGAAAACACAGCGATATAGGGGACTTTATGGGAGGTGCGCGAATACACAGCGATATTGGGGACGTTAAGAGATGTGCATGAAAACACGGCTATATTGGGGAAGCCATGAGAGGTGCACAAAATACAGTGATATAGGAGAAGTTATGAGAGGTGCGTGAAAACAAAGCGACATAGGGGGAGGTATGAGAGGTGCACGAAAACACAGCGATATAGGGGAATGTATGGGAGGTGCGTGAAAACAGGGTTATATAGGGGAAGGTAAGAGGGGTGCGCGAAGGCACAGCAATATAGGGGATGCTATGGGAGGTGCATGAAAACACAGCGATATAGGGGAATGTATGTGAAGTGTGCGAAAACAGGGCGATATAGGGGAAGGCAAGAGAGTTGCGCGAAGGCACTGCTATATAGGGGAATGTATGGGAAGTGCGCGAAAACAGGGCGATACAAGGGAATGCATCAGAGGTGCGAGAAAACACAGCGATATAGGGGACGCTATGGGACATGCGCAAAAACACAGTGATATAGGGGAAGGTATGAGAGGTCTGTGAGAGCACAGCGATATAGGGGAAATTATAAGAGGTGTGCGAAAACATGGTAATACAGGGGAATGTTTCAGAGGTGCGAGAAACACCGTGATATAGGGGAAGTAATGATTGGAGCGAAAACATAGCGATATAGGTGAAAGACATGCGAGGTGTGCGAAAAAAACGGCGATATAGGGGAAGTTATGAGAGATGAGCAATAACACAGCGATAAAGGTGAAGCTATGGGATGTGCGCGAAAAGACAGCGATATGGGGAAGGTATGAGAGGTGTTTCGAAAACAGCGATGTAGGCGAAGCTATGGGAGGTGTGCGAAAACACAGCGATATAGGGGACGGTATGAGACGTGCATGAATACACGGCGATATTGAGGAAGCCATGAGAGAATGCGTGAAAAACACAGCGATATAGGGGAAAGTATAGGAGGTGCGCAAAAACAGGGCGATATAGGGGAAGGTGTGAGAGGTGCACGAAGGTACAGCGATATAGGGGCTGCTATGGGAGGTGCGCGAAAACACAGTGATATAGGGGACGGTATGAGATGTGTATGAAAACATGGTGATATAGGGAGCGAGAGCTAGAGAGTACAGAGATACGCGAAAACACGGCGATATAGGGGAAAGTATGAGAGGTGCGTGAAAACTTGGCGTTACATGGGAATGCATCAGAAGTGCGAGAAAACACAGTGATGTAGGAGAAGACATGAGAGTTACGCCAAAACAGAGCAATATAGTGGAAGCTATGGGATGTGCACGAAAACAGGGCGATATAGGGGAAGGTATGAGAGGTGCGCGAAACACAGCGATATAGGGGACGCTATGGGACGTGCGCGAAAACACAGTGATGTAGGGGAAGGTATGAGAGGTGCACAAAAACACAGCGATATAGGGGAAGTTATGAGAGGTGCGCAAAAGTACAGCAATGTAAGAGAAGTTATGAGAGGTGCGTGAAAACACAACGATATAGGGGAAGGTATGAGAGGTGCACAAAAACACAGCGATATAGGAGAAATTATGAGAGGTGCGTGAAAGCACAGCGATATAGGGGAAGGAATGGGAGGTGCGTGAAAACGGCGATATAAGGGGAAGGTATGAGAGGTGCGCGAGCGCACAGCGATATAGGGGAAGGAATCGGAGGTGCGCGAAAACTGTGCGATATTGGGGATCGTATGCGATGTGCATAAAAACACGGCAATATAGGGGAAGTTATGAGAGGTACGCAAAAATACAGCAATACAGGAGAAGGTATGAGAGGTGCGTGAAAAACACAGCGATATAAGGGGAGGTATGAGAGGTACACGAAAACACAGCAATATAAGGGGAAGTTATGGGAGGTGCTCGAAAACAGGGTGATATAGGGAAAGGTATGAGAGGTGTGCGAAGGCACAGCAATGTAGGGGATGGTATGGGAGGTGCACGAAAACACCAGCGATATAGGGGAAGATATGAGAGGTGTGCGAGAACACGTTGAAACAGGGAACAGTATCAGAAGTGCGAGAACACAGAGTGATAGAGGGGAAGTAATGAGAGGAGCGGAAACACAGCGATATAGGTGAAGACATGAGAGGTGCGCGAAAACACGCAATATAGGGTAAGCTATGAGAGGTAAGCAATAACACAGCGATAAAGTTGAAGTTATGGGAATGTGCGCGAAAACAGGGCGATATAGGGAAGATATGAGAGGTGCGCAAGAACACAGCGATGTATACGAACTCATGGGAGGTGCGCGGGAACAGGGCGATATAAGGGGAAGGTATGAGCGGTGCGCGAAAGCACAGAGATACAGGGGATGGTATGGGAGGTGCGTGAATACACAGAGATATAGGAGACGTTATGAGATGTGCATGAAAACACGGCGATATTGGGGAAGCCATGAGAGGTGTGCGAAAATACAGCGATTTAGGGGACGGTATGGGAGGTGTGCGAAAACAGGGCGACATAGGGGATGGTATGAGAGGTGCGCGAAGGCACAGTGATATAGGGGATGCCTATGGCAGGTGCGCGAATACACAGCGATATAAGGGACGTTATGAGATGTGCATGAAAACACATCAATATAGGGGAAGCCATGAGAGGTGTGCAAAATACATCGATATAGGGGAAGGTATGAGAGTGTGCGCGAAACACAGTGATATAGGGGAAGGTATGAGAGGAGCGCGAAAAACAGGGCGATAGAGGGGAGGTTATGAGAGGTGCGTGAAAACCCAGCGACATTGGGGACGTTAGGAGATGTGCATGAAAACATGGTGATATTGGAGAAGGTATGAGAGTTGTGCAAAAACACAGCGGAATACGGGAATGCATGAGAGGTGCACGAAAATAGCGATATAGTTGAAGGAATGGGAGGTGCGCGAAAACAGGGTGATATTTGGGAAGGTATGAGAGGTGCGCGAAGGACACAGCAATACAAGGGATGCTAAGGGAGGTGCGTGAATACACATCGATATAGGGGACGTTATGAGATCTGCATAAAAACACGGCCATATAGAAGAAGTTATGTGAGGTGTGCAAAAATACAGCAATGTAGGAGAAGTTATGAGAGGTGCGTGAAAACACAGCAATATAGGGGATGCTATGGGAGGTGCGCAAAAACAGGGCGATATAGGGGGAGGTATGAGAGGTGCGCGAAAACACAGCGATATAGGGGGTGCTATTGGACGAGCGCCAAAACACATTGATATAGGGGAAGATTATGAAAAGTGTGCGAGAACACGGAGAAACAGGGGAATGTATCAGAGGTGCGAGAACACAGAGCAATATAGGGGAAGTAATGAGAGGAGCGGAAACACAGCGATATAGGTGAAGATATGAGAATTGCGTGAAAACATGGCAATATAGGGGAAGCTATGGGAGGTGAGCAATACCACAGCGATAAAGGTGAAGCTATGAGATGAGCGTGAAAAGACAGCAATATAGGGGAAGCTATGAGAGGTGTGCGAAAACACAGCGATGTAGGCGAAGCCATGAGAGGTGTGCGAAAACAGGGCGATATTGGGGAAGGTATGAGAGGTGCACGAAGAAACAGCGATATAGGGGATTCTATGGGAGGAGCGTGAATACACAGCGATATAGGGGACGTTATGAGATGTGCATGAAAATATGGCGATATTGGGGAAGCCATGAGAGGTGTGTGAAAAGACACCGATATAGGGGAAGGTATGGGAGGTGTGCGAAAACAAGGCGATATATGCGTAGATATGAGAGGTGAGCGACAGCACAGCGATATAGGGGACGCTATGAGAGGTGCACGAATACCCAGCGATATAGGGGACATTAAGAGATGTACATGAAAACGCGGCGATATTGGGGAAGCCACGAGAGGTGCACAAAAATACAGCGATATGGGAGAAGTTATGAGAGGGGCATGAAAACACAGCGATATTGGGGGAGGTAGGAGAGGTGCACGAAAACATGGCGATATAGGGGAAGGTATGAGAGGTGCACGAAGGCACAGCAATATAGGCGATGCTACGGGAGGTGCGCAAAAACACAGTGATATAGGGGAAGGTATGAGAGATGTGCGAGAACACGGCGATATAGGGGAAATTATGAGAGGTGCGCGAAAACACGGCGATATAGGGGAAATTATGAGAGGTGGGCGAAAACACGACGATATGGGAGAATGTATCAGATGTGCGAGAAAACACAGCGATATAGGGGAAGTAATGAGAGGAGCGAAAACATAGCGATCTAGGTGACGACATGAGAGGTGCACGAAAACACAGCGATATAGGGGATGCTATGGGAGGTGCGCGAATACACAGCGATATAGGGGACGTTATGAGATGTGCATAACAACACGGCGATATAGGGGAAGTTATGAGAGGTGCGCAAAAACACGGCGATACAGGGGAAGCTATGAGAGATGAGCAATAACACAGCAATAAAGTTGAATCTATGGGATGTGCGCAAAAAGACAGCAATTTAGGGGAAGGAATGAAGGGGCGCAAGGAACAGCGATATAGGGGAAGGTGTGAGAGGTGCGCAAGGCACAGCGATATAGGGGGAGGTATGAGAGGTGCGCAAGGCACAGCGATATAGGGGGAGGTATGAGAGGTGCATGAAAACACAGCGATATAGGGGAAGGTATGGAAGGTGCTCGAAAACAGGGTGATATAGATGAAGTTATGAGAGGTATGTGAAGGCACAGCAATATAGGGGATGCTATGGAAGGTGTGCGAAAACACGGTGATATAAGGGAAAACATGAGAGGTGCGCGAAAACACGGCGATATAGGGGAAGCTATGAGAGGTGAGCAAAAACACGGCGATACAGGGGAAGCTATGAGAGGTGAGCAATAACACAGCGATAAAGGTGAATCTATGGGATGTGCGCGAAAAGACAGCGATATAGGGGAAGCTATGAGAGGTGCGCAAGGCACAGCGATATAGGGGATGCTATGGGAGGTGCGTGAATACACAGCGATATAGGGGACGTGATGAGATGTGCATGAAAACGCAGCGATATTAAGGAAGGTATCAGAGGTGCACAAAAACACAGCGATATAGGAGAAGTTATGAGAGGTGTGCGAAAACACAGCGATATAGGGGAAGATATGAAAGGTGCACGAAAGCACAGAGATATATTCGGGAAGGAATGGGAGGTGCACGAATACACAGCGATATAGGGGACGTTATGATATGTGCATGAAAACACAGCCATATAGGGGTAGGTATGAGAGGTGCACGAAAACGCAGCGATATAGGGGAAGGTATGAGAGGTGCACGAAGGCACAGCGATATAGGGGATGCTATGGGAGTGCGCGAAAACACAGCGATATAGGAGACGGTATGAGATGTGCATAAAAACATGGCGTTACAGGGGAATGCATCAGAGGTGCCAGAAAACACAGCAATGTAGTGGAAGACATGAGAGGTGCACGAAAACAGGGCATTATAGTGGAAGGTACGGGATGTGCGCGAAAACAGGGCGATATAGGGGAAGGTATGAGAGGTGCGCGAGAACACGGCGATATAGGGGAAATAATGAGAGGTGTGCCAAAACAGCGATACGGGAGAATGTATCAATTGTGTGAGAAAACACAGCGATTTCGGGGAAGTATTGAGAGGAGCGAAAACATAGCGATCTAGGTGAAGACATGAGAGGTGAGCAAAAACACGGCGATACAGGGGAAGCTATGAGAGGTGAGCAATAACACAGCGATAAAGCTGAATCTATGGGATGTGCACAAAAAGACAGCGATATGGGAGAATGTATCAGAGGTGCGAGAAAACACAGCGATATAGGGGAAGTATTGAGAGGAGCGAAAACATAGCGATCTAGGTGAAGACATGAGAGGTGAGCAAAAACACGGCGATATAGGGGAAGCTATGAGAGGTGCGCAAGGCACAGCGATATAGGGGATGCTATGGGAGGTGCGCGAATACACAGCGATATAGGGGACGTGATGAGATGTGCATGAAAACTCAGCGATATTCGGGAAGGTATGAGAGGTGCACAAAAACTCAGTGATATAGAAGAAGTTATGAGAGGTGTGTGAAAACACAGCGATATAGGGGAAGGTATGAAAGGTGCACGAAAACACAGCGACATAGGGGAAGGAATCGGAGGTGCGCAAAAACTGTGCGATATTGGGGATCGTATGCGATGTGCATAAAAACACGGCAATATAGGGGAAGTTATGAGAGGTACGCAAAAATACAGCAATACAGGAGAAGGTATGAGAGGTGCGTGAAAACACAGCGATATAAGGGGAGGTATGAGAGGTACACGAAAACACAGCAATATAGGGGAAGTTATGGGAGGTGCTCGAAAACAGGGTGATATAGGGAAAGGTATGAGAGGTGTGCGAAGGCACAGCAATGTAGGGGATGGTATGGGAGGTGCACGAAAACACAGCGATATAGGGGAAGATATGAGAGGTGTGCGAGAACACGTTGAAACAGGGAACAGTATCAGAAGTGCGAGAACACAGAGTGATAGAGGGGAAGTAATGAGAGGAGCGGAAACACAGCGATATAGGTGAAGACATGAGAGGTGCGCGAAAACACGGCAATATAGGGTAAGCTATGAGAGGTAAGCAATAACACAGCGATAAAGTTGAAGTTATGGGATGTGCGCGAAAACAGGGCGATATAGGGGAAGATATGAGAGGTGCGCAAGAACACAGCGATGTATACGAACTCATGGGAGGTGCGCGGGAAACAGGGCGATATAGGGGAAGGTATGAGCGGTGCGCGAAAGCACAGAGATACAGGGGATGGTATGGGAGGTGCGTGAATACACAGAGATATAGGAGACATTATGAGATGTGCATGAAAACACGGCGATATTGGGGAAGCCATGAGAGGTGTGCGAAAATACAGCGATTTAGGGGACGGTATGGGAGGTGTGCGAAAACAGGGCGACATAGGGGATGGTATGAGAGGTGCGCGAAGGCACAGTGATATAGGGGATGCTATGGCAGGTGCGCGAATACACAGCGATATAGGGGACGTTATGAGATGTGCATGAAAACACATCAATATAGGGGAAGCCATGAGAGGTGTGCAAAAATACATCGATATAGGGGAAGGTATGAGAGGTGCGCGAAAACACAGTGATATAGGGGAAGGTATGAGAGGAGCGCGAAAACAGGGCGATAGAGGGGAGGTTATGAGAGGTGCGTGAAAACCCAGCGACATTGGGGACGTTAGGAGATGTGCATGAAAATATGGTGATATTGGGGAAGGTATGAGAGTTGTGCAAAAACACAGCGGAATACGGGAATGCATGAGAGGTGCACGAAAATAGCGATATAGTTGAAGGAATGGGAGGTGCGCGAAAACAGGGCGATATTTGGGAAGGTATGAGAGGTGCGCGAAGGCACAGCAATACAAGGGATGCTGTGGGAGGTGCGCAAATACAGAGCGATATAGGGGACGTTATGAGATGTGCATGAAAACACATCAATATAGGGAAAGGTATGAGATGTGCGCAAAAATACATCGATATAGGGGAAGGTATGAGAGGTGCGCGAAAACAGCGATGTAGGCGAAGCTATGGGAGGTGCGTGAAAGCACAGCGATATAGGGGAAGGTACGAGATGTGCATGAATACACGGCGATAGTCGGGAAGCCGTGAGAGGTGTGCGAAAACACAGCGATATAGGGGAAGGTATGAGAGCTGCGTGAAAACACAGTGATATAGGGGAAGGTATGAGAGGAGCGCGAAAACAGGGCGATAGAGGGGAAGTTATGAGAGGTGCGTGAAAACCCAGCGACATTGGGGACGTTATGAGATGTGCATGAAAACACGGTGATATTGGGGAAGGTATGAGAGGTGTGCAAAAACACAGCGGTATACGGGAATGCATGAGAGGTGCACGAAAACAGCGAAATAGGTGAAGGAATGGGAGGTGCGCGAAAACAGGGCGATATTTGGGAAGGTATGAGAGGTGCGCGAAAGCACAGCGATATAACGGAAGCTATGGGAGGTGCGCGAATATACAGCGATATAGAGGACGTTATGAGATGTGCATAACAGCACGGCGATATAGGGGAAGCTATGAGAGGTGAGCAATAACACAGCGATAAAGGTGAATCTATGGGATGTGTGTAAAAAGACAGCGATACAGGGGAAGTTATGAGATGTGCCTGAAAACGCAGTGATATTAGGGAAGGTATGAGAGGTGCACAAAAACACAGCGATATAGGAAAAGTTAAGAGAGGTGCCTGAAAACACAGCGATATAGGGGAAGGTATGAGAGGTTCACGAAGGCACAGCGATATAGGGATGCTATGGGAGGTGCGCGAAAACACAGCGATATAGGAGACGGTATGAGATGTGCATAAAAACATGGCGATATAGGGGGAGGTATGAGAGGTGCGCGTAAACACGGCGATATAGGGGAAAGTATGAGAGGTGCGTGAAAACTTGGCGTTACAGGGGAATGCATCAGAGGCACCAGAAAACACAGCTATGTAGTGGAATACATGAGAGGTGCGCTAAAACAGGGCAATATAGTGGAAGCTATGGGATGTGTACGAAAACAGGGCGATATAGGGGAAGCTATGAGAGGTGCGCGAAAACAAAGCGATATAGGGGACGCAATGGGACGTGCGCGAAAACACAGTGATATAGGGGAAGTTATGAGAGGTGTGCGAGAACACGGGGATATAGGGTAAATTATGAGAGATGTGTGAAAGCACGGCGATACGGGAGAATGTATCAGATGTGCGAGAAAACACAGCCATATAGGGGAAGTATTGAGAGGATCGAAAACAGCGATCTAGGTGAAGACATGAGAGGTGCGCGAAAACACGGCGATATAGGGGAAGCTATGAGAGGTGAGCAAAAACACGGCAATACAGGGGAAGCTATGAGAGGTGAGCAATAACACAGCGATAAAGGTGAATGTATGGGATGTGCGCGAAAAGACAGCGATATAGGGGAAGGTATGAGAGGTGCGCAAGGCACAGCGATATAGGGGATGCTATGGGAGGTGCGTGAATACACAGCGATATAGGGGACGTGATGAGATGTGCATGAAAACGCAGCGATATTAGGGAAGGTATCAGAGGTGCACAAAAACACAGCGATATAGGAGAAGTTATGAGAGGTGTGCGAAAACACAGCGATATAGGGGAAGATATGAAAGGTGCACGAAAGCACAGAGATATATTCGGGAAGGAATGGGAGGTGCACGAATACACAGCGATATAGGGGACGTTATGATATGTGCATGAAAACACAGCCATATAGGGGAAGGTATGAGAGGTGCACGAAAACGCAGCGATATAGGGGAAGGTATGAGAGGTGCACGAATGCACAGCGATATAGGGGATGCTATGGGAGTGCGCGAAAACACAGCGATATAGGAGACGGTATGAGATGTGCATAAAAACATGGCGTTACAGGGGAATGCATCAGAGGTGCCAGAAAACACAGCGATGTAGTGGAAGACATGAGAGGTGCACGAAAACAGGGCATTATAGTGGAAGGTACGGGATGTGCGTGAAAACAGGGCGATATAGGGGAAGGTATGAGAGGTGCACAAAAACACAGCGATATAGGAGAAGTTATGAGAGGTGTGCGAAAACACAGCGATATAGGGGAAGATATGAAAGGTGCACGAAAGCACAGAGATATATTTGGGAAGGAATGGGAGGTGCACGAACACACAGCGATATAGGGGACGTTATGATATGTGCATGAAAACACAGCCATATAGGGGTAGGTATGAGAGGTGCACGAAAACGCAGCGATATAGGGGAAGCTATGAGAGGTGCACAAAGGCACAGCGATATAGGGGATGCTATGGGAGTGCGCGAAAACACAGCGATATAGGAGACGGTATGAGATGTGCATAAAAACATGGCGTTACAGGGGAATGCATCAGAGGTGCCAGAGAACACAGCGATGTAGTGGAAGACATGAGTGGTGCACGAAAACAGGGCATTATAGTGGAAGGTACGGGATGTGCGCGAAAACAGGGCGATATAGGGGAAGGTATGAGAGGTGCGCGAGAACACGGCGATATAGGGGAAATAATGAGAGGTGTGCGAAAACAGCGATACGGGAGAATGTATCAATTGTGTGAGAAAACACAGCGATTTCGGGGAAGTATTGAGAGGAGCGAAAACATAGCGATCTAGGTGAAGACATGAGAGGTGAGCAAAAACACGGCGATACAGGGGAAGCTATGAGAGGTGAGCAATAACACAGCGATAAAGCTGAATCTATGGGATGTGCACAAAAAGACAGCGATATAGGGGAAGCTATGAGAGGTGCGCAAGGCACAGCGATATAGGGGATGCTATGGGAGGTGCGCGAATACACAGCGATATAGGGGACGTGATGAGATGTGCATGAAAACTCAGCGATATTCGGGAAGGTATGAGAGGTGCACAAAAACTCAGTGATATAGAAGAAGTTATGAGAGGTGTGTGAAAACACAGCGATATAGGGGAAGGTATGAAAGGTGCACGAAAACACAGCGACATAGGGGAAGGAATCGGAGGTGCGCGAAAACTGTGCGATATTGGGGATCGTATGAGATGTGCATAAAAACACGGCAATATAGGGGAAGTTATGAGAGGTACGCAAAAATACAGCAATACAGGAGAAGGTATGAGAGGTGCGTGAAAACACAGCGATATAAGGGGAGGTATGAGAGGTACACGAAAACACAGCAATATAGGGGAAGTTATGGGAGGTGCTCGAAAACAGGGTGATATAGGGAAAGGTATGAGAGGTGTGCGAAGGCACAGCAATATAGGGGATGGTATGGGAGGTGCACGAAAACACAGCGATATAGGGGAAGATATGAGAGGTGTGCGAGAACACGTTGAAACAGGGAACAGTATCAGAAGTGCGAGAACACAGAGTGACAGAGGGGAAGTAATGAGAGGAGCGGAAACACAGCGATATAGGTGAAGACATGAGAGGTGCGCGAAAACACGGCAATATAGGGTAAGCTATGAGAGGTAAGCAATAACACAGCGATAAAGTTGAAGTTATGGGATGTGCGCGAAAACAGGGCGATATAGGGGAAGATATGAGAGGTGCGCAAGAACACAGCGATGTATACGAACTCATGGGAGGTGCACGGGAAACAGGGCGATATAGGGGAAGGTATGAGCGGTGCGCGAAAGCACAGAGATACAGGGGATGGTATGGGAGGTGCGTGAATACACAGAGATATAGGAGACATTATGAGATGTGCATGAAAACACGGCGATATTGGGGAAGCCATGAGAGGTGTGCGAAAATACAGCGATTTAGGGGACGGTATGGGAGGTGTGCGAAAACAGGGCGACATAGGGGATGGTATGAGAGGTGTGCAAAAACACAACGATATAGGAGAAGTTAAGAGAGGTGCATGAAAACACAGCGATATAGGGGAAGGTATGAGAGGTGCACGAAGGCACAGCGATATAGGGGATGCTATGGGAGGTGCGCGAAAACACAGCGATATAGGAGACGGTATGAGTTGTGCATAAAAACATGGCGATATAGGGGAAGGTATGAGAGGAGCGCGAAAACAGGGCGATAGAGGGGAGGTTATGAGAGGTGCGTGAAAACCCAGCGACATTGGGGACGTTAGGAGATGTGCATGAAAACATGGTGATATTGGGGAAGGTATGAGAGTTGTGCAAAAACACAGCGGTATACGGGAATGCATGAGAGGTGCACGAAAATAGAGATATAGTTGAAGGAATGGGAGGTGCGCGAAAACAGGGCGATATTTGGGAAGGTATGAGAGGTGCTCGAAGGCACAGCAATACAAGGGATGCTATGGGAGGTGCGCAAATACAGAGCGATATAGGGGACGTTATGAGATGTGCATGAAAACACATCAATATGGGGAAAGGTATGAGATGTGCGCAAAAATACATCGATATAGGGGAAGGTATGAGAGGTGCGCGAAAACAGCGATGTAGGCGAAGCTATGGGAGGTGCGTGAATACAAAGCGATATAGGGGACGTGATGAGATGTGCATGAAAACGCAGCGATATTAGGGAGGTTATGAGAGGTGCACAAAAACACAGCGATATAGGAGAAGTTATGAGAGGTGTGTGAAAACACAGCGATATAGGGAAGGTATGAGAGGTGCACGAAAACAGCGATATAGGTGAAAGAATGGGAGGTGCGCGAAAACAGGGCGCTATAGGTGAATGAATGCGAGGAGCGCGAAAACAGGGCGATATAGCGGAAGATATGAGAGGTGCGCGAAGGCACAGCGAAATAGGGGATGTTATGAGAGGTGCACGAAAACACAGAAATATAGGGGACGTGATGAGATGTGCATGAAAACGCAGTGATATTAAGGAAGGAATGAGAGGTGCACAAAAACACAGCGATTTAGGAGAAGTTATGAGAGGTGTGTGAAAACACAGCGATATAGAGGGAGGTATGAGAGGTGCATGAAAACACAGCGATATAGAGGAAGGTATGGAAGGTGCGCGAAAACAGGGCGATATAGGGGAAGGTGAGAGGTGCGCGAAGGCAGAACAATATAAGGGATGCTATGGGATGTGCGCGAATACACAGCGATATAGGGGACGTTATGAGATGTGCATGAAAACGCGGCAATATAAGGGAAGGCATAAGAGCTGCGCAAAAATACAGTGATATAGGAGAAGTTATGAGAGGTGCGTGAAAACACAGCGATATAAGGGTGGCTATGAGAGGTGCACGAAAACTCAGCGATATTGGGGAAGGTATGGGAGGTGCGCGAAAACAGTCAATATAGGGGAAGTTATGAGAGGTGCGCGAAGGCACAGCGATATAGGGGATGATATTAGAGGTGCGCGAAAACACCGTGATATAGGGGAAGACATGAGAGGTGCGCAAAAACAGGGCAATATAGTGGAACCTATGGGATGTGCGCGAAACCACGGCGATACAGGGGAATATATCAGAGGTGCGAGAAAGCACAGCGATATAGGGGACGCCATGGGACACGCGCAAAAAAACAGTGATATAGGGGACGGTATGAGAGGTGTGCGAGAACACGGCGATATAGGGGAAATTGTAACAGGTGCGCGAAAACATGGCAATACAGGAGAATGTATCAGAGGTCCGAGAAAACACAGCGATATAGGGGAATTAATGATAGGAGTGAAAACATAGCGATATAGGTGAAGACATGCCAGGTGCGCGAAAACACGGCGTTATAGCGTAAGGTATGAGAGGTGAGCAATAACACAGCGATCAAGGTGAAGCTATGGGATGTGCGCGACAACAGCGATGTAGGTGAAGCTATGGTAGGTGCGCCAAAACACAGCAATATAGGGGACGGTATGAGATGTGCATGAATACACGGCGATATTGGGGAAGCCATGAGAGGTGCCTGAAAACAAAGCGATATAGGGGAAGGTATGAGAGGTGTGCAAAAACACAGCGATATAGGAGAAGTTAAGAGAGGTGCGTGAAAACACAGCGATATAGGGGAAGGTATGAGAGGTTCACAAAGGCACAGCGATATAGGGGATGCTATGGGAGGTGCGCGAAAACACAGTGATATAGGAGACGGTATGAGTTGTGCATAGAAACATGGCGATATAGGGGGAGGTATGAGAGGTTCGCGTAAACACGGCGACATAGGGGAAAGTATGAGAGGTGCGCGAAAACTTGGCGTTACAGGGGAATACATCAGAGGTGCCAGAAAATACAACTATGTAGTGGAATACATGAGAGGTGCGCCAAAACAGGGCGATATAGGTGAATGAATGCGAGGAGCACGAAAACAGGGCGATATAGCGGAAGATATGAGAGGTGCGCGAAGGCACAGCGAAATAGGGGATGTTATGGGAGGTGCGCGAATACACAGCGATATAGGGGACGTTATGAGATGTGGATAACAATACGGCGATATAGGGGAAGTTATGAGAGGTGCGCAAAAACACGGCGATGTAGGGGAAGCTATGAGGGGTGAGCAATAACACAGCGATAAATGTGAATCTATGCGATGTGCGCGAAAAGACAGCGATATAGGGAAAGGTATGAGAGGTGTGTGAAAACACAGCGATATAGGGGACGGTACGAGATGTACATGAATACACGGCGATAGTCGGGAAACCAGGAGAGTTGTGCGAAAACACAGCGATATAGGGGAAGTTATGAGAGGTGCGCGAAAACAGGGCGATATAGAGGAAGTTATGAGAGGTGAGCAAAAATACGGCGATATAGGGGACGTTATGAGATGTGCATGAAAACACGGCGATATTCGGAAAGTTATGAGAGATGTACGAACGCACGGCGATATAGGGGATGCTATGGGAGGTGCGCGAAAACACAGTGATATAGGGTGACGGTATGAGATGTGTATGAAAACACGGGGATATATGGGAAGCTATGAGAGGTGCGCGTAAACTTGGCGTTACAGGCGAATGCATCAGAGGTGCGAGAAAAGACAGCGATGTAGGGGAAGAAATTAGAGGTGCGCGAAAACGGCAATATAGTGGAAGCTATGGGATGTGCGCAAAAACAGGGCGATGTAGGGGAAGGTAAGAGAGCTGCGCGAAAGCACAGCGTTATAGGGGACTCTATGGGACGTGCGCGAATACACAGTGATATAGGGGAAGGTATGAGAGATGTGCGAGAACACGACGATATAGGGGAAATTATGATAGGTGCGCGAAAACACGGCGATACGGGAGAATGTATCAGACGTGCGAGAAAACACAGCGATATAGGGGAAGTAATGAGAGGAGCAAAAACATAGTGATCTCGGTGAAGACATGAGAGGTGCACGAAAACACGGCGATATGGGGGAAGCTATGAGAGGTGAGCAAAAACACGGCGATACAGGGGAAGCTATGAGAGGTTAGCAATGACACAGCGATAAAGGTGAATCTATGGGATGTGGGTGAAAACACAGCGATATAGGGGACGCTATTGGACGTGCGCAAAAACACAGCGATATAGGGGAAGTTATGAGAGGTGCGCGAAAAACGGGCAATATAGAGGAAGTTATGAGAGGTGAGCAAAAATACGGCGATATAGGGGACGTTATGAGATGTGCATGAAAACGCGGCAATATAGGGGAAGGCATAAGAGCTGCGCAAAAATACAGTGATATAGGAGAAGTTATGAGAGGTGCGTGAAAACACAGCGATATAAGGGTGGCTATAAGAGGTGCACGAAAACTCAGCGATATTGGGGAAGGTATGGGAGGTGCGCGAAAACAGTCAATATAGGGGAAGTTATGAGAGGTGCGCGAAGGCACAGCGATATAGGGGATGATATTAGAGGTGCGCGAAAACACCGTGATATAGGGGAAGACATGAGAGGTGCGCAAAAACAGGGCAATATAGTGGAACCTATGGGATGTGCGCGAAACCACGGCGATACAGGGGAATGTATCAGAGGTGCGAGAAAACACAGCGATATAGGGGACGCCATGGGACACGCGCAAAAAAACAGTGATATAGGGGACGGTATGAGAGGTGTGCGAGAACACGGCGATATAGGGGAAATTGTAACAGGTGCGCGAAAACATGGCAATACAGGAGAATGTATCAGAGGTGTGAGAAAACACAGCGATATAGGGGAATTAATGATAGGAGCGAAAACATAGCAATATAGGTGAAGACATGCGAGGTGCGCGAAAAAACGGCGATATAGGGTAAGCTATGAGAGGTGAGCAATAACACAGCGATCAAGGTGAAGCTATGGGATGTGCGCGAAAACAGCGATGTAGATGAAGCTACGGGAGGTGCGCCAAAACACAGCGATATAGGGGACGGTATGAGATGTGCATGAATACACGGCGATATTGGGGAAGCCATGAGAGGTGCCTGAAAACACAGCGATATAGGGGAAGGTATGAGAGGTGCGCGAAGGCACAGGAATACAAGGGATGCTATGGGAGGTGCGCGAATACACAGCGATATAGGGGACGTTATGAGATGTGCATGAAAACACGGCAATAAAAGGGAAGGTATAAGAACTGCGCAAAAATGCAGCGAATTAGGAGAAGTTATGAGAAGTGCGTGAAAACACAGCGATATAAGGGTGGCTATGAGAGGTGCATGAAAAAACAGCGATATTGGGGAAGGTATGGGAGGTGCACGAAAACAGGGCGATATAGGGGAAGTTATGAGAAGTGCGCGAAGGCACAGCGATATAGGGGATGCTATGAGAGGTGCACGAAAACACCATGAGTTTGGGGAAGACATGAGAGGTGCGCAAAAACAGGGCAATATAGTGGAACCTATGGGAGGTGCGCGAAAACACAGCGATTTAGGAGACGGTATGAGTTGTACATAAAAACATGGCGATATAGGGGGAGGTATAAGAGGTGCGCGTAAACACGGCGATATAGGGGAAAGTATGAGAGGTGCGCGAAAATTTGGCGTTACAGGGGAATGCATCAGAGCTGCCAGAAAACACAGCTATGTCGTGGAATACATGTGAGGTGCGCGAAAGCAGGGCAATATAGTGGAAGCTATGGGATGTGCACGAAAACAGGGCGATATAGGGGAAGCTATGAGAGGTGCGCGAAAACACAGCGACATAGGGGACACAATGGGACGTGCGCGAAAACACAGTGATATACGGGAAGTTATGAGAGGTGCGCAAGGCACAGCGATACAGTGGGAGGTATGAGAGGTGCACGAAAACACAGAAATATATGGGACGTGATGAGATGTGCATGAAAACGTAGTGATATTAGGGAAGGTATGAGAGGTGCACAAAAACACAGCGATATAGGAGAAGTTATGAGAGGTGTGTGAAAACACAGCGATATTGGGGGAGGTATGAGAGGTGCATGAAAACACAGCGATATAGGGGAAGGTATGGAAGGTGCGCAAAAACAGGGCGATATAGGGGAAGGTATGAGAGGTGCGCAAGGCACAGCGATATAGGGGGAGGTATGAGAGGTGCACGAAAACACAGAAATATAGGGAACGTGATGAGATGTGCATGAAAACGCAGTGATATTAGGGAAGGTATGAGAGGTGCACAAAAACACAGCGATATAGGAGAAGTTATGAGAGGTGTGTGAAAACACAGCGATATAGGGGAAGGTATGGAAGGTGCGCGAAAACAGGGCGATATAGGGGAAGGTATGAGAGGTACGCGAAGGCAGAGCAATATAAGGGATGCTATGGGATGTGCGCGAATACACAGCGATATAGGGGACGTTATGAGATGTGCATGAAAACATGGCAATATAGGGGAAGGTATAAGAGCTGCGCAAAAATACAGTGATATAGGAGAAGTTATGAGAGGTGCGTGAAAACACAGCGATATAATGGTAGCTATGAGAGGTGCACGAAAACACAGCGATATTGGGGAAGGTATGGGAGGTGCGCGAAAACAGGGCGATATAGTGGAAGCTATGGGATGTGCACGAAAACAGGGCGATATAGGGGATGCTATGAGAGGTGCGCGAAAACACCGTGGTATATGGGGAAGACATGAGAGGTGCGCAAAAACAGGGCAATATAGTGGAACCTATGGGATGTGCGCGAAACCACGGCGATACAGGGGAATGTATCAGAGGTGCGCGAAAACACGGCGATATAGGGGAAGCTATGAGTGGTAAGCAATAACACAGCGATAAAGTTGAAGTTATGGGATGTGCGCGAAAACAGGGCGATATAGAGGAAGGTATGAGCGGTGCGCGAAGGCACAGCGATATAGAGGATGCTATGGGAGGTGCGTGAATACACAGACATATAGGAGACGTTATGAAATGTGCATGAAAATACGGCGATATTGGGGAGCCATGAGAGGTGTGCGAAAATACGGCGAAAAAGGAGAAATTATGAGAGGTGCGTGAAAACACAGCGATATAGTGGAAGGTATGGAAGATGCGCGAAAACAGGGCGATATAGGGGAAGGTATGAGAGGTGCGCGAAGGCACAGCAATACAAGGGATGCTATGGGAGGTGCGCAAATACAGAGCGATATAGGGGACGTTATGAGATGAGCATGAAAACACATCAATATGGGGAAAGTTATGAGATGTGCGCAAAAATATATCGATATAGGGGAAGGTATGAGAGGTGCGCGAAAACAGCGATGTAGCTGAAGCTATGGGAATGCGCGAAAGCACAGCGATATAGGGGAGGGTATGAGATGTGCATGAGTACAGGGCGATAGTCGGGAATCCATGAGAGGTGTGCGAAAACACAGCGGTATAGGGGAATGTATGAGAGCTGCGTGAAAACACAGTGATATAGGGGAAGGTATTAGAGGAGCGCGAAAACAGTGCGATAGAGAGGAAGTTATGAGAGGTGCGTGAAAACCCAGCGACATTGGGGACTTTATGAGATGTGCATGAAAACATGGTGATATTGGGGAAGGTATGAGAGGTGTGCAAAAACTCAGCGGTAAACAGGAATGCATGCGAGGTGCACGAAAACAGCGATATAGGTGAAGGAATGGGAGGTGCGCGAAAGCACAGCGATATAAGGGAAGCTATGGGAGGTGCGCAAATATACAGCGATATAGAGGACGTTATGAGATGTGCATAACAACATGGCGATATAGGGGAAGCTATGAGAGGTGCGCAAAAACACGGCGATATAGGTGAATCTATGGGATGTGCGCGAAAAGACAGCTATATAGGGGAAGGTATGAGAGGTGCGCAAGGTACAGCGATATAGGGGGAGGTATGAGAGGTGCACGAAAACACAGAAATATAGGGGACGTGATGAGATGTGCATGAAAACGCAGTGATATTAAGGAAGGAATGAGAGGTGCACAAAAACACAGCGATTTAGGAGAAGTTATGAGAGGTGTGTGAAAACACAGCGATATAGAGGGAGGTATGAGAGGTGCATGAAAACACAGCGATATAGAGGAAGGTATGGAAGGTGCGCGAAAACAGGGCGATATAGGGGAAGGTGAGAGGTGCGCGAAGGCAGAACAATATAAGGGATGCTATGGGATGTGCGCGAATACACAGCGATATAGGGGACGTTATGAGATGTGCATGAAAACGCGGCAATATAAGGGAAGGCATAAGAGCTGCGCAAAAATACAGTGATATAGGAGAAGTTATGAGAGGTGCGTGAAAACACAGCGATATAAGGGTGGCTATGAGAGGTGCACGAAAACTCAGCGATATTGGGGAAGGTATGGGAGGTGCGCGAAAACAGTCAATATAGGGGAAGTTATGAGAGGTGCGCGAAGGCACAGCGATATAGGGGATGATATTAGAGATGCGCGAAAACACCGTGATATAGGGGAAGACATGAGAGGTGCGCAAAAACAGGGCAATATAGTGGAACCTATGGGATGTGCGCGAAACCACGGCGATACAGGGGAATATATCAGAGGTGCGAGAAAGCACAGCGATATAGGGGACGCCATGGGACACGCGCAAAAAAACAGTGATATAGGGGACGGTATGAGAGGTGTGCGAGAACACGGCGATATAGGGGAAATTGTAACAGGTGCGCGAAAACATGGCAATACAGGAGAATGTATCAGAGGTCCGAGAAAACACAGCGATATAGGGGAATTAATGATAGGAGTGAAAACATAGCGATATAGGTGAAGACATGCCAGGTGCGCGAAAACACGGCGTTATAGCGTAAGGTATGAGAGGTGAGCAATAACACAGCGATCAAGGTGAAGCTATGGGATGTGCGCGACAACAGCGATGTAGGTGAAGCTATGGTAGGTGCGCCAAAACACAGCAATATAGGGGACGGTATGAGATGTGCATGAATACACGGCGATATTGGGGAAGCCATGAGAGGTGCCTGAAAACAAAGCGATATAGGGGAAGGTATGAGAGGTGTGCAAAAACACAGCGATATAGGAGAAGTTAAGAGAGGTGCGTGAAAACACAGCGATATAGGGGAAGGTATGAGAGGTTCACAAAGGCACAGCGATATAGGGGATGCTATGGGAGGTGCGCGAAAACACAGTGATATAGGAGACGGTATGAGTTGTGCATAGAAACATGGCGATATAGGGGGAGGTATGAGAGGTTCGCGTAAACACGGCGACATAGGGGAAAGTATGAGAGGTGCGCGAAAACTTGGCGTTACAGGGGAATACATCAGAGGTGCCAGAAAATACAACTATGTAGTGGAATACATGAGAGGTGCGCCAAAACAGGGCGATATAGGTGAATGAATGCGAGGAGCACGAAAACAGGGCGATATAGCGGAAGATATGAGAGGTGCGCGAAGGCACAGCGAAATAGGGGATGTTATGGGAGGTGCGCGAATACACAGCGATATAGGGGACGTTATGAGATGTGCATAACAATACGGCGATATAGGGGAAGTTATGAGAGGTGCGCAAAAACACGGCGATGTAGGGGAAGCTATGAGGGGTGAGCAATAACACAGCGATAAATGTGAATCTATGCGATGTGCGCGAAAAGACAGCGATATAGGGAAAGGTATGAGAGGTGTGTGAAAACACAGCGATATAGGGGACGGTACGAGATGTACATGAATACACGGCGATAGTCGGGAAACCAGGAGAGTTGTGCGAAAACACAGCGATATAGGGGAAGTTATGAGAGGTGCGCGAAAACAGGGCGATATAGAGGAAGTTATGAGAGGTGAGCAAAAATACGGCGATATAGGGGACGTTATGAGATGTGCGCGAAAACAGGGCGATATAGAGGAAGTTATGAGAGGTGAGCAAAAATACGGCGATATAGGGGACGTTATGAGATGTGCATGAAAACACGGCGATATTCGGAAAGGTATGAGAGATGTACGAATGCACAGCGATATAGGGGACGGTATGAGATGTGTATGAAAACACGGGGATATATGGGAAGCTATGAGAGGTGCGCGTAAGCACGGCGATATAGGGGAAAGTATGAGAGGTGTGCGAAAACTTGGCGTTACAGGCGAATGCATCAGAGGTGCGAGAAAAGACAGCGATGTAGGGGAAGAAATTAGAAGTGCGCGAAAACGGCAATATAGTGGAAGCTATGGGATGTGTGCAAAAACAGGGCGATGTAGGGGAAGGTAAGAGAGCTGCGCGAAAGCACAGCGATATAGGGGACTCTATGGGACGTGCGCGAATACACAGTGATATAGGGGAAGGTATGAGAGATGTGTGAGAACACGACGATATAGGGAAAATTATGATAGGTGCGCGAAAACACGGCGATACGGGAGAATGTATCAGACGTGCGAGAAAACACAGCGATATAGGGGAAGTAATGAGAAGAGCAAAAACATAGCGATCTCGGTGAAGACATGAGAGGTGCACGAAAACACGGCGATATGGGGGAAGCTATGAGAGGTGAGCAAAAACACGGCGATACAGGGGAAGCTATGAGAGGTTAGCAATGACACAGCGATAAAGGTGAATCTATGGGATGTGTGTGAAAACACAGCGATATAGGGGACGCTATTGGACGTGCGCAAAAACACAGTGATATAGGGGAAGATATGAGAGGTGTGCGAGAACACGGCGATATAGGTGAAATTATGGGAGTTGAGCGAAAACTTGATACAGGGAACAGTATCAGAAGTGCGAGAACACAGACGATATAAGGGAAGTAATGAGAGGAGCGGAAACACAGCGATATAGGTGAAGACATGAGAGGTGCGCGAAAACACGGCGATATAGGGGAAGCTATGAGTGGTAAGCAATAACACAGCGATAAAGTTGAAGTTATGGGATGTGCGCGAAAACAGGGCGATATAGGGGAAGATATGAGAGGTACGCAAGAACACAGCGATGTATGCGAAGCCATGGGAGGTGCGCGGGAAACAGGGCGATATAGAGAAAGGTATCAGCGGTGCGCGAAGGCACAGCGATATAGGGGATGCTATGGGAGGTGAGTGAATACACAGACATATAGGAGACGTTATGAGATGTGCATGAAAATACGGCGATATTGGGGAAGCCATGAGAGGTGTGCGAAAATACAGCGATATAGTGGACGGTATGGGAGCTGTGCGAAAACAGGGCGACGTAGGGGAAGGTATGAGAGGTGCGCGAAGGCACAGCGATATATAGGAGATTAAGAGATGTGCATTAAAACACGGCGATATTGGGGAAGTCATGAGAGGTGTGCAAAAATACGGCGATATAGGAGAAATTATGAGAGGTACGTGAAAACACAGCGATATAGTGGAAGGTATGGAAGGTGCGCGAAAAAAGGGCGATATAGGGGAAGGTATGAGAGGTGCGCGAAGGCACAGCAATACAAGGGATGCTATGGGAGGTGCGCAAATACAGAGCGATATAGGGGACGTTATGAGATGTGCATGAAAACACAACAATATAGGGAAAGTTATGAGATGTGCGCAAAAATACATCGATATAGGGGAAGGTATGAGAGGTGCGCGAAAACACCGTGATATATGGGGAAGACATGAGAGGTGCACAAAAACAGGGCAATATAGTGGAACCTATGGGATGTGCGCGAAACCACGGCGATACAGGGGAATGTATCAGAGATGCGCGAAAACACGGCGATATAGGGGAAGCTATGAGTGGTAAGCAATAACACAGCGATAAAGTTGAATTTATAGGATGTGCGTGAAAACAGGGCGATATAGGGTAAGATATGAGAGGTGCACAAAAACACAGCGATGTATGCGAAGCCGTGGGAGGTGCGCGGGAAACAGGGCGATATAGAGGAAGGTATGAGCGGTGCGCGAAGGCACAGCGATATAGAGGATGCTATGGGAGGTGCGTGAATACACAGACATATAGGAGACGTCATGAGATGTGCATGAAAATACGGCGATATTGGGGAAGCCATGAGAGGTGTGCGAAAATACAGCGATATAGGGGACGGTATGGGAGGAGTGCGAAAACAGGGCGACGTAGGGGAAGGTATGAGAGGTGCGCGAAGGCACAGCGATATAGGGGATGCTATGGCAGGTGCGCGAATACACAGCGATATCTGGGACGTTAAGAGATGTGCATTAAAACACGGCGATATTGGGGAATTCATGAGAGGTGTGCAAAAATACGGCGATATAGGAGAAATTATGAGAGGTGCGTGAAAACACAGCGATATAGTGGAAGGTATGGAAGATGCGCGAAAACAGGGCGATATAGGGGAAGGTATGAGAGGTGCGCGAAGGCACAGCAATACAAGGGATGCTATGGGAGGTGCGCAAATACAGAGCGATATAGGGGACGTTATGAGATGAGCATGAAAACACATCAATATGGGGAAAGTTATGAGATGTGCGCAAAAATACATCGATATAGGGGAAGGTATGAGAGGTGCGCGAAAACAGCGATGTAGGTGAAGCTATGGGAATGCGCGAAAGCACAGCGATATAGGGAAGGGTATGAGATGTGCATGAATACACGGCGATAGTCGGGAATCCATGAGAGGTGTGCGAAAACACAGCGGTATAGGGGAATGTATGAGAGCTGCGTGAAAACACAGTGATATAGGGGAAGGTATTAGAGGAGCGCGAAAACAGTGCGATAGAGAGGAAGTTATGAGAGGTGCGTGAAAACCCAGCGACATTGGGGACGTTATGAGATGTGCATGAAAACATGGTGATATTGGGGAAGGTATGAGAGGTGTGCAAAAACACAGCGGTAAACGGGAATACATGCGAGGTGCACGAAAACAGCGATATAGGTGAAGGAATGGGAGGTGCGCGAAAGCACAGCGATAAAAGGGAAGCTATGGGAGGTGCGCGAATATACAGCGATATAGAGTACGTTATGAGATGTGCATAACAACATGGCGATATAGGGGAAGCTATGAGAGGTGAGCAATAACACAGCGATAAAGGTGAATCGATGGGATGTGCGCGAAAAGACAGCGATATAGGGGAAGGTATGAGAGGTGCGCAAGGTACAGCGATATAGGGGTAGGTATGAGAGGTGCACGAAAACACAGAAATATAGGAGACGTGATGAGATGTGCATGAAAACGCAGTGATATTAAGGAAGGAATGAGAGGTGCACAAAAACACAGCGATTTAGGAGAAGTTATGAGAGGTGTGTGAAAACACAGCGATATAGAGGGAGGTATGAGAGGTGCATGAAAACACAGCGATATAGGGGAAGGTATGGAAGGTGCGCGAAAACAGGGCGATATAGGGGAAGATATGAGAGGTGCGCGAAGGCAGAGCAATATAAGGGATGCTATGGGATGTGCGCGAATACACAGCGATATAGGGGACGTTATGAGATGTGCATGAAAACGCGGCAATATAGGGGAAGGTATAAGAGCTGCGTAAAAATACAGTGATATAGGAGAAGTTATGAGAAGTGCGTGAAAACACAGCGATATAGGGGATGCTATGAGAGGTGCGCGAAAACACCATGATATAGGGGAAGACATGGGACACGCGCAAAAAAACAGTGATATAGGGGACGGTATGAGAGGTGTGCGAGAACACGGCGATATAGGGGAAATTGTAACAGGTGCGCGAAAACATGGCAATACAGGAGAATGTATCAGAGGTCTGAGAAAACACAGCGATATAGGGGAATTAATGATAGGAGCGAAAACATAGCGACATAGGTGAAGACATGCGAGGTGCGCGAAAACACGGCGATATAGGGTAAGCTATGAGAGGTGAGCAATAACACAGCGATCAAGGTGAAGCTGTGGGATGTGCGCGAAAACAGCGATGTAGATGAAGCTATGGGAGGTGCGCCAAAACACAGCGATATAGGGGATGGTATGAGATGTGCATGAATACACGGCGATATTGGGGAAGCCATGAGAGGTGCCTGAAAACACAGCGATATAGGGGAAGGTATGAGAGGTGTGCAAAAACACAGCGATATAGGTGAAGTTAAGATAGGTGGGTGAAAACACAGCGATATAGGGGAAGGTATGAGAGGTGCGCGTAAACACGGCGATATAGCGGAAAGTATGAGAGGTGCGCGAAAACTTGGCGTTACAGGGAATGCATCAGAGGTGCCAGAAAACACAGCTATGTAGTGAAATACATGAGAGGTGCGCGAAAGCAGGGCAATATAGTGGAAGCTATGGGATGTGCACGAAAACAGGGCGATATAGGGGAAGCAATGAGAGGTGCGCGAAAACACAGCGATATAGGGGACACAATGGGACGTGCGCGAAAACACAGTGATATAGGGGAAGTTATGAGAGGTGTGCGAGAACATGGCGATATAGGGGACATTATGAGAGGTGTGCGAAAACACGGCGATACGGGAGAATGTATCAGATGTGCGAGAAAACACAGCGATATAAGGGAAGTATTGAGAGGATCGAAAACATAGCGATCTAGGTGAAGACATGAGAGGTGCGTGAAAACATGTCGATGTAGTGGAAGCTATGAGAAGTGAGCAAAAACACAGCGATATAGGGGAATCTATGAGAGGTGAGCAATAACACAGCGATAAAGGTGAATCTATGGGATGTGCGCGAAAAGACAGCGATATAGGGGAAGTTATGAGAGGTGCGCAAGGCACAGCGATATAGGGGATGCTATGGGAGGTGCGTGAATACACAGCGATATAGGGGACGTGATGAGATGTGCATGAAAACGCAGTGATATTAGGGAAGGTATGAGAGGTGCACAAAACCACAGCGATATTGGAGAAGTTATGAGAGGTGTGCGAAAACACAGCGACACAGGGGAAGGTATGAAAGGTGCACGAAAACGCAGTGACAGAAGAGAAGGTATAGGAGGTGCGCGAAAACAGGGCGATATAGGGGAAGGTATGAGAGGTGCACGAAGGCACAGCGATATAGGGGATGCTATGGGAGGTGCGCAAATACACAGCTATATAGGAGACGGTATTGAGATGTGCATAAAAACATGGCGATATAGGGGGAGGTATGAGAGGTGCGCGTAAACACGGCGATTTAGGGGAAAGTATCAGAGGTGCGCAAAACATGGTGTTACAGGGGAATGCATCAGAGGTGCCAGAAAACACAGCGATGTAGTGGATGACATGTGAGGTGCGCGGAAACAGGGCAATATAGTGGAAGGTATGGGATGTGCGCGAAAACAGGGCGATATAGGGGAAGGTATGAGAGGTGCGCGAAGGCACAGCGATATAGGGGATGCTATGGGAGGTGCGCGAATACACAGCGATATAGGGGGCGTTATGAGATGTGCATAAAAACACGGCGATATAGGGGAAGTTATGAGAGGTGCGCAAAAATACAGCAATATAGGAGAAGTCATGAGTGGTGCCTGAAAACACAGCGATATAGGGGGAGGTATGAGAGGTACACGAAAACACAGCGATATAGGGGAAGGTATGGGAGGTGCTCGAAAACAGGGCGATATAGGGAAAGGTATGAGAGGTGTGCGAAGGCACAGCAATATAGGGGACGGTATGGGAGGTGGACGAAAGCACTGTGATATAGGGGAAGACATGAGATTTGCATGAAAACACAGCGATATAGGGGACGCTATTGGACGTGCGCGAAAACACAGCGATATAGGGGATGCTATGAGAGGTGCACGAAAACACCGTGATATTGGGGAAGACATGAGAGGTGCGCAAAAACAGGGCAATATAGTGGAACCTATGGGATGTGCGTGAAACCACGCCGATACAGGGGAATGTATCAGAGGTGCGAGAAAACACAGCGATATAGGGGACGCTATGGGACATGCGCAAAAAAACAGTGATATAGGGGAAGTTATGAGCGGTGTGCGAGAACTCGGCGATATAGGGGAAATTGTAAGAGGTGCGCGAAAACATGGCAATACAAGAGAATGTATCAGAGGTGCGAGAAAACACAGCGATATAGGGGAATTAATGATAGGAGCAAAAACATAGCGATATAGGTGAAGACATGCGAGGTGCGCGAAAAAACGGCGATATAGGGTAAGCTATGAGAGGTGAGCAATAACACAGCGATATAGGGGACGGTATGAGATGTGCATGAATACACGGCGATATTGGGGAAGCCATGAGAGGTGCCTGAAAACACGGCGATATAGGGGAAGGTATGAGAGGTGTGCAAAAACACAGCGATATAGGAGAAGTTAAGAGAGGTGCGTGAAAACACAGCGATATAGGGGAAGGTATGAGAGGTGCATGAAGGCACAGCGATATAGGGGATGCTATGGGAGGTGCGCGAAAACACAGCGATACAGGAGACGGTATGAGTTGTGCATAAAAACATGGCGATATAGGGGGAGGTATGAGAGGTGCGCGTAAACATGGCGATATAGGGGAAAGTATGAGAGGTGCGCGAAAATTTGGCGTTGCAGGGGAATGCATCAGAGGTGCCAGAAAACACAGCTATGTCGTGGAATACATGAGAGGTGCGCGAAAGCAGGGCAATATAGTGGAAGCTATGGGATGTGCACGAAAACAGGGCGATATAGGGGAAGCTATGAGAGGTGCGCGAAAACACAGCGACATAGGGGACACAATGGGACGTGCGCGAAAACACAGTGATAAAGGGGAAGTTATGAGAGGTGTGCGAGAACGCGGCGATATTAGGGACATTATGAGAGGTGTGCGAAAACACGGCGATACGGGAGAATGTATCAGATGTGCGAGAAAACACAGCAATATAAGGGAAGTATTGAGTGGATCGAAAACATAGCGATCTAGGTGAAGACATGAGAGGTGCGCGAAAACATGTCGATGTAGTGGAAGCAATGAGAAGTGAGCAAAAACACAGCGATATAGGGGAATCTATGAGAGGTGAGCAATAACACAGCGATAAAGCTGAATCTATGGGATGTGCGTGAAAAGACAGCGATATAGGGGGAGGTATGAGAGGTGCACGTAAACACGGCGATTTAGGGGAAAGTATGAAAGGTGCGCGAAACTTGGTGTTACAGGGAAATGCATCAGAGGTGCCAGAAAACACAACGATGTAGTGAAAGACATGTGAGGTGCGCGGAAACAGGGCAATATAGTGGAAGGTATGGGATGTGCGCGAAAACAGGGCAACATAGGGGAAGGTATGAGAGGTGCGCGAAGGCACAGCGATATAGGGGATGCTATTGGAGGTGCACGAATACACAGTGATATAGGGGACGTTATGAGATGTGCATAAAAACACGACAATATAGGGGAAGTTATGAGAGGTGCGCAAAAATACAGCAATACAGGGGAAGTTATGAGAGGTGCGTGAAAACACAGCGATATAAGGGAAGGTATGAGAGGTACACGAAAACACAGTGATATAGGGGAAGACATGAGAGGTGCGTGAAAACAGAGCGATATAGGGGACGCTATTGGATGTGCGCGAAAACACAGTGATATAGGGGAAGATATGAGAGGTGTGCGAGAACACGGCGATATAGGTGAAATTATGAGAGTTGCGCGAAAACACGTTGATACAGGGAAGTGTATCAGAAGTGAAAGAACACAGAGCGATATTGGGGAAGTAATGAGAGGAGCGGAAACACAGCGATATAGGTGAAGAAATGAGAGGTGCGCGAAAACACGGCGATATAGGGGAAGGTATGAGATGTGCGGAAAAACACAGCGATGTAGGCGAAGCCATGGGAGGTGCGCAAAAATACGGCGATATAGGAGAAATTATGAGAGGAGCGTGAAAACTCAGCGATATAGAGGGATGTATGAGGGGTGCATGAAAACGAGGCGATATAGGGGAAGGTATGGAAGGTGCGCAAAAACGGGGCGATATAGGGGAAGGTATGAGAGGTGCGCGAAGGCACAGCAATACAAGGGATGCTATGGGAGGTGCGCGAAAACACAGCGATATAGGGGACGTTATGAGATGTGCATGACAACACGGCAATATAGGGGAAGGTATAAGAACTGCGCAAAAATACAGCGAATTAGGAGAAGTTATGAGAAGTGCGTGAAAACACAGCGATATAAGGGTGGCTATGAGAGGTGCATGAAAAAACAGCAATATTGGGGAAGGTATGGGAGGTGCGCGAAAACAGGGCGATATAGGGGAAGTTATGAGAAGTGCGCGAAGGCACAGCGATATAGGGGATGCTATGAGAGGTGCACGAAAACACCGTGATATAGGGGAAGACATGAGAGGTGCGCAAAAACAGGGCAATATAGTGGAACCTGTGGGATGTGCGCGAAACCACGGCGATACAGGGGAATGTATCAGAGGTGCGAGAAAACACAGCGATATAGGGGACGCTATGGGACATGCGCAAAAAAACAGTGATATAGGGGAAGGTATGAGAGGTGTGCGAGAACTCGGCGATATAGGGGAAATTGTAAGAGGTGCGCGAAAACATGGCAATACAAGAGAATGTATCAGAGGTGCGAGAAAACACAGCGATATAGGGGAAGGTATGAGAGGTGCACGAAGGCACAGCGATATAGGGGATGTTATGGGAGGTGCGCGAAAACACAGCGATATAGGAGACGGTATGAGTTGTGCATAAAAACATGGCGATATAGGGGGAGGTATGAGAGGTGCACCTAAACATGGCGATATAGGGGAAAGTATGAGAGGTGCGCGAAAATTTGGCGTTACAAGGGAATGCATCAGAGGTGCCAGAAAACACAGCTATGTCGTGGAATACATGAGAGGTGCGCGAAAGCAGGGCAATATAGTGGAAGCTATGGGATGTGCACGAAAACAGGGCGATATAGGGGAAGCTATGAGAGGTGCGCGAAAACACAGCGACATAGGGGACACAATGGGACGTGCGCGAAAACACAGTGATATAGGGGAAGTTATGAGAGGTGTGCGAGAACACGGCGATATAAGGGACATTATGAGATGTGTGCGAAAACACGGCGATATGGGAGAATGTGTCAGATGTGCGAGAAAACACAGCGATATAAGGGAAGTATTGAGAGGATCGAAAACATAGCGATCTAGGTGAAGACATGAGAGGGGCACGAAAACATGTCGATGTAGTGGAAGCTATGAGAAGTGAGCAAAAACACAGCGATATAGGGGAATCTATGAGAGGTGAGCAATAACACAGCGATAAAGGTGAATCTATGGGATGTGCGCGAAAAGACAGCGATATAGGGGAAGTTATGAGAGGTGCGCAAGGCACAGCGATATAGGGGATGCTATGGGAGGTGCGTGAATACACAGCGATATAGGGGACGTGATGAGATGTGCATGAAAACGCAGTGATATTAGGGAAGGTATGAGAGGTGCACAAAAACACAGCGATATTGGAGAAGTTATGAGAGGTGTGCGAAAACACAGCGATATAGGGGAAGGTATGAAAGGTGCACGAAAACGCAGTGACAGAAGGGAAGTTATAGGAGGTGCGCGAAAACAGGGCGATATAGGGGAAGGTATGAGAGGTGCACGAAGGCACAGCGATATAGGGGATGCTATGGGAGGTGCGCAAAAACACAGCTATATAGGAGACGGTATTGAGATGTGCATAAAAACATGGCGATATAGGGGGAGGTATGAGAGGTGCGCGTAAACACGGCGATTTAGGGGAAAGTATCAGAGGTGCGCGAAACTTGGTGTTACAGGGGAATGCATCAGAGGTGCCAGAAAACACAGCGATGTAGTGGAAGACGTGAGGTGCGCGGAAACAGGGCAATATAGTGGAAGGTATGGGATGTGCGCGAAAACAGGGCGATATAGGGGAAGGTATGAGAGGTGCGCGAAGGCACAGCGATATAGGGGATGCTATGGGAGGTGCGCGAATACACAGCGATATAGGGGACGTTATGAGATGTGCATAAAAACACGGCGATATAGGGGAAGTTATGAGAGGTGCGCAAAAATACAGCAATATAGGAGAAGTTATGAGTGGTGCCTGAAAACACAGCGATATAGGGGGAGGTATGAGAGGTACACGAAAACAGGGCGATATAGGGAAAGGTATGAGAGGTGTGCGAAGGCACAGCAATATTGGGGACAGTATGGGAGGTGGACGAAAGCACAGTGATATAGGGGAAGACATGAGATTTGCATGAAAACACAGCGATATAGGGGACGCGATTGGACGTGCGCGAAAACACAGCGATATAGGGGATGCTATGAGAGGTGCACGAAAACACCGTGATATAGGGGAAGACATGAGAGGTGCGCAAAAACAGGGCAATATAGTGCAACCTATGGGATGTGCGCGAAACCACGGCGATACAGGGGAATGTATCAGAGGTGCGAGAAAACACAGCGATATAGGGGACGCTATGGGACGTGCGCGAAAACACAGTGATAAAGGGGAAGTTATGAGAGGTGTGCGAGAACACTGCGATATAAGGGACATTATGAGGGGTGTGCGAAAACAGGGCGATACGGGAGAATGTATCAGATGTGCGAGAAAACACAGCGATATAAGGGAAGTATTGAGAGGATCAAAAACATAGCGATCTAGGTGAAGACATGAGAGGTGCGCGAAAACATGTCGATGTAGTGGAAGCTATGAGAAGTGAGCAAAAACACAGCGATATAGGGGAATCTATGAGAGGTGAGCAATAACACAGCGATAAATGTGAATCTATGGGATGTGCGCGAAAAGACAGTGATATAGGGGAAGTTATGAGAGGTGCGCAAGGCACAGCGATATAGGGGATGCTATGGGAGGTGCGTGAATACACAGCGATATAGGGGACGTGATGAGATGTGCATGAAAACGCAGTGATATTAGGGAAGGTATGAGAGGTGCACAAAAACACAGCGATATTGGAGAAGTTATGAGAGGTGTGCGAAAACACAGCGATATAGGGAAGGTATGAAAGGTGCACGAAAACGCAGTAACAGAAGAGAAGGTATAGGAGATGCGCGAAAACAGGGCGATATAGGGGAAGGTATGAGAGGTGCACGAAGGCACAGCGATATAGGGGATGCTATGGGAGGTGCGCAAAAACACAGCTATATAGGAGACGGTATTGAGATGTGCATAAAAACATGGCGATATAGGGGGTGGTATGAGAGGTGCGCGTAAACAAGGCGATTTAGGGGAAAGTATCAGAGGTGCGCGAAACTTGGTGTTACAGGGGAATGCATCAGAGGTGCCAGAAAACACAGCGATGTAGTGGAAGACATGTGAGGTGCGCGGAAACAGGGCAATATAGTGGAAGGTATGGGATGTGCGCGAAAACAGGGCGATATAGGGGAAGGTATGAGAGGTGCGCGAAGGCACAGCGATATAGGGGATGCTATGGGAGGTGCGCGAATACACAGCGATATAGGGGACGTTATGAGATGTGCATAAAAACACGGCGATATAGGGGAAGTTATGAGAGGTGCGCAAAAATACAGCAATATAGGAGAAGTTATGAGTGGTGCGTGAAAACACAGCGATATAGGGGGAGGTATGAGAGGTACACGAAAACACAGCGATATAGGGGAAAGTATGGGAGGTGCTCGAAAACAGGGCGATATAGGGAAAGGTATGAGAGGTGTGCGAAGGCACAGCAATGTAGGGGACGGTATGGGAGGTGGACGAAAGCACAGTGATATAGGGGAAGACATGAGATTTGCATGAAAACACAGCGATATAGGGGACGCTATTGGATGTGCGCGAAAACACAGTGATATAGGGGAAGATATGAGAGGTGTGCGAGAACACGGCGATATAGGTGAAATTATGAGAGGTGCGCGAAAACACGATGATACAGGGAACTGTATCAGAAGTGCGAGAACACAGAGAGATATCGGGGAAGTAATGAGAGGAGCAGAAACACAGCGATATAGGTGAAGACATGAGGGGTGCGCGAAAACACGGCGATATAGGGGAAGCTATTGGACGTGAGCGAAAACACAGTGATATAGGGGAAGATATGAAAGGTGTGCGAGAACACGGCGATATAGGTGAAATTATGAGAGGTGCGCGAAAACACGTTGATACAGGGAACTGTATCAGAAGTGCGAGAACACAGAGAGATAGAGGGGAAGTAATGAGAGGAGCGGAAACACAGCGATATAGGTGAAGACATGAGGGGTGCGCGAAAACACGGCGATATAGGGGAAGCTATCAGAGGTAAGCAATAACACAGCGATAAAGATCAAGGTCTGGGATTTGCGCGAAAACAGGGCTATATAGGAGAAGGTATGAGAGGTGCGCAAAAACACAGCGATGTAGGCGAAGCCATGGGAGGTGCGCGGGAAACAGGGCAATATAGGGGCAGGTATGAGCGATGAGCAAAGGCACAGCGATATAGGGGATGCTCTGTGAGGTGCGTGAATACACAGAGATATAGGAGACGTTATGAGATGTGCGTGAAAACACGGCGATATTGTGGAAGCCATGAGAGGTGTGCGAAAATACAGCAATATCGGGGACGGTATGGGAAGTGTGCGAAAACAGGGCGACATAGGGGAAGGTATGAGAGGTGCGCGAAGGCACAGCAATGTAGAGGATGCTATGGCAGGTGCGCAAATACACAGCGATATATGGGACGTTAAGAGATGTGCATGAAAACACGGCAATATAGGGGAAGGTATAAGAACTGCGCAAAAATACAGCGAATTAGGGGAAGTTATGAGAAGTGTGTGAAAACACAGCGATATAAGGGTGGCTATGAGAGGTGCATGAAAAATCAGCGATATTGGGGAAGGTATGGGACGTGCGCGAAAACAGGGCGATATAGGGGAAGTTATGAGAAGTGCGCGAAGGCACAACGATATAGGGCATGCTATGAAAGGTGTACGAAAACACCGTGATATAGGGGAAGACATGAGAGGTGCGCAAAAACAGGGCAATACAGTGGAACCTATGGGATGTGCACGAAACCACGGCGATACAGGGGAATGTATCGGAGGTGCGAGAAAACACAGCGATATAGGGAACGCTATGGGACATGCGCAAAAAAACAGTGATATAGGGGAAGGTATGAGAGGTGTGCGAGAACTCGGCGATATAGGGGAAATTGTAAGAGGTGCGCGAAAACATGGCAATACAGGAGAATGTATCAGAGGTGCGAGAAAACACAGCGATATAGGGGAATTAATGATAGGAGCAACAACATAGCGATATAGGTGAAGACATGCGAGGTGCGCGAAAAAACGGCGATATAGGGTAAGCTATGAGAGGTGAGCAATAACACAGCGATCAAGGTGAAGCTATGGGATGTGCGCGAAAACAGCGATGTAGATGAAGCTACGGGAGGTGCGCCAAAACACAGCGATATAGGGGACGGTATGAGATGTGCATGAATACACGGCGATATTGGGGAAGCCATGAGAGGTGCCTGAAAATACGGCGATATAGGGGAAGGTATGAGAGGTGTGCAAAAACACAGCGATATAGGAGAAGTTAAGAGAGGTGCGAGAAAACACAGCAATATAGGGGAAGGTATGAGAGGTGCACGAAGGCACAGCGATATAGGGGATGCTATGGGAGGTGCGCGAAAACACAGCGATATAGGAGACGGTATGAGTTGTGCATAAAAACATGGCGATATAGGGGAAAGTATGAGACGTGCGCGAAAATATGGCGTTACAGGGGAATGCATCAGAGGTGCCAGAAAACACAGCTATGTCGTGGAATACATGAGAGGTGCGCGAAAGCAGGGCAATATAGTGGAAGCTATGGGATGTGCACGAAAACAGGGCGATATAGGGGAAGCTATGAGAGGTGCGCGAAAACACAGCGACATAGGGGACACAATGGGACGTGCGCGAAAACACAGTGATATAGGGGAAGTTATGAGAGGTGTGCGAGAACACGGCGATATAAGGGACATTATGAGAGGTGTGCGAAAACACGGCGATACGGGAGAATGTATCAGATGTGCGAGAAAACACAGCGATATAAGAGAAGTATTGAGAGGATCGAAAACATAGCGATCTAGGTGAAGACATGAGAGGTGCGCGAAAACATGTCGATGTAGTGGAAGCTATGAGAAGTGAGCAAAAACACAGCGATATAGGGGAATATATGAGAGGTGAGCAATTACACAGCGATAAAGGTGAATCTATGGGATGTGCGCGAAAAGACAGCGATATAGGGGAAGTTATGAGAGGTGCACAAGGCACAGCGATATAGGGGATGCTATGGGAGGTGCGTGAATACACAGCGATATAGGGGACGTGATGAGATGTGCATGAAAACGCAGTGATATTAGGGAATGTATGAGAGGTGCACAAAAACACAGCGATATTGGAGAAGTTATGAGAGGTGTGCGAAAACACAGCGATATAGGGGAAAGTATGAAAGGTGCACGAAAACGCAGTGACATAAGGGAAGGTATAGGAGGTGCGCGAAAACAGGGCGATATAGGGAAAGGTATGAGAGGTGCACGAAGGCACAGCGATATAGAGGATGCTATGGGAGGTGCTCAAAAACACAGCTATATAGGAGACGGTATTGAGATGTGCATAAAAACATGGCGATATAGGGGGAGGTATGAGAGGTGCGCGTAAACACGGCGATTTAGTGGAAAGTATCAGAGGTGCGCGAAACTTGGTGTTACAGGGGAATGCATCAGAGGTGCCAGAAAAGACAGCGATGTAGTGGAAGACATGTGAGGTGCGCGGAAACAGGGCAATATAGTGGAAGGTATGGGATGTGCACGAAAACAGGGCCATATAGCGGAAGGTATGAGAGGTGCGCAAAGGCACAGCGATATAGGGGATGCTATGGGAGGTGCACGAATACACAGTGATATAGGGGACGTTATGAGATGTGCATAAAAACACGGCATTATAGGGGAAGTTATGAGAGGTGCGCAGAAATACAGCAATACAGGGGAAGTTATGAGAGGTGCGTGAAAACACAGCGATATAAGGGGAGGTATGAGAGGTAACGAAAACACAGCGATATAGGGGAAGTTATGGGAGGTGCTCGAAAACAGGTCGATATAGGGAAAGGTATGAGACGTGTTCGAAACACAGCAATATAGGGGATGGTATGGGAGGTGCACGAAAACACAGTGATATAGGGGAAGACATGAGAGGTGCGTGAAAACAGAGCGATATAGGGGACGCTATTGGACGTGCGCGAAAACACAGTGATATAGGGGAAGATATGAGAGGTGTGCGAGAACACGGCGATATAGGTGAAATTATGAGAGTTGCGCGAAAACACGTTGATACAGGGAACTGTATCAGAAGTGCGAGAACACAGAGAGATATAGGGGAAGTAATGAGAGGAGCGGAAACACAGCGATATAGGTGAAGAAATGAGAGGTGCGCGAAAACACGGCGATATAGGGGAAGGTATGAGATGTGCGCAAAAACACAGCGATGTAGGCGAAGCCATGGGAGGTGCACGGGAAACAGGGCGATTTAGGGGAAGGTATGAGCGATGCGCGAAGGCACAGCGATATAGGGGATGCTATGGGAGGTGCGTGAATACACAGAGATATAGGAGACGTTATGAGATGTGCATGAAAACACGGTGATATTGGGGAAGCCATGAGAGGTGCGCAAAAATACGGCGATATTGGTGAAATGATGAGAGGTGCGTGAAAACACAGCGATATAGGGGGAGGTATGGAAGGTTCGCGAAAACAGGGCGATATAGGGGAAGGTATGAGAGGTGCACGAAGGCAAGCAATATAAGGGATGCTATGGGAGGTGCGTGAATACACAGCGATATAGGGGACGCTATGAGATGTGCATGAAAACACGGCAGTATAGGGGAAGGTATAAGAGCTGCACAATAATACAGTGATATAGGAGAAGTTATGAGAGGTGCGCAAAAATACATCGATATAGGGGAAGGTATGAGAGGTGCACGAAAACACTGCGATATAGGAGAAGTTATGAGAGGTCTGCGAAAACACAGCGATATAGGGGAAGGTATGAAAGGTGCACGAAAACACAGAGATATATTCGGTAAGGAATGGGAGGTGCACGAATAGACAGCGATATAGGGGACGTTATGAGATGTGCATGAAAACACAGCCATAGAGGGGAAGTATTGAGAAGAGCGAAAAAATAGCGATCTAGGTGAAGACATGAGAGGTGAGCAAAAACACGGAGATACAGGGGAAGCTATGAGAGGTGAGTAATAACACAGCGATAAAGCTGAATCTATGGGATGTGCGCAAAAAGTCAGCGATATAGGGGAAGGTATGAGATGTGCATGAAAACACAACGATATAGGGGAAGATATGAGAGGTACAGGAAGGCACAGCGATATAACGGATGGTATGGGATGTGCGTGAAAACACAGTGATATAGGAGACGGTATGAGATATGCATGAAAACCCGGCGATATGGGAGAATGTATCAGAGGTGCGAGAAAACACAGCGATATAGGGGAAGACATGAGAAGTGAGAAAAAACACGGCGATGCAGGAGAAGCTATGAGAGGTGCACAAGGCACAGCGATATAGGGGAAGCTATGAGAGGTGCGCAAGGCACAGCGATATAGGGGATGCTATGAGAGGTGCGTCAATACACAGAGATATAGGAGACGTTATGAGATGTGCGTGAAAACACGGCGATATTGTGGAAGCCATGAGAGGTGCGCAAAAATACGGCGATATAGGGAACGGTATGAGAAGTGTGCGAAAACAGGGCGACATAGGGGAAGGTATGAGAGGTGCGCGAAGGCACAGCGATGTAGAGGATGCTATGGCAGGTGCGCGAATACACAGCGATATATGGGACGTTAAGAGATGTGCATGAAAACACGGCGATATTGGGGAAGCCATGAGAGGTGCGCAAAAATACGGCGATGTAGGAGAAATTATGAGAGGAGCGTGAAAACTCAGCGATATAGGGGGAGGTATGAGAGGTGCATGAAAAAACAGCGATATAGGGGAAGGTATGGAAGGTGCGCGAAAACAGGGCGATACAGGGGAAGGTATGAGAGGTGCGCGAAGGCACAGCAATACAAGGGATGCTATGGGAGGTGCGCGAATACACAGCGATATAGGGGACGTTATGAGATATGCATGAAAACACGGCAATATAGGGGAAGGTATAAGAACTGCGCAAAAATACAGCGAATTAGGAGAAGTTATGAGAGGTGCGTGAAAACACAGCGAAATAAGGGGGAGGTATGAGAGGTGCATGAAAAAACAGAGATATAGGGGAAGGTATGGAAGGTGCGCGAAAACAGGGCAATATAGGGGATGGTATGAGAGGTGCGCGAAAACACCGTGATATAGGGGAAGACATGAGAGGTGCGCAAAAACAGGGCAATATAGTGGAACCTAAGGGATGTGCGCGAAACCACGGCGATACAGGGGAATGTATCAGAGGCGCGAGCAAACACAGCGATATAGGGGACGCTATGGGACATGCACAAAAAAACAGTGATATAGGGGAAGGTATGAGAGGTGTGCGAGAACACGGCGATATAGTGGAAATTGTAAGAGGTGCGCAAAGGCATGGCAATACAGGAGAATGTATCAGAGGTGCGAGAAAACACAGCAATATAGGGGAAGTAATGATAGGAGCGAAAACATAGCGATATAGGTGAAGACTTCCGAGGTGCGCGAAAACACGGCAATATAGGGTAAGCTATGAGAGCTGAGCAATAACACAGCGATCAAGGTGAAGCTATGGGATGTGCGCGAAAACAGCGATGTAGGCGAAGCTATGGGTGGTGCGCCAAAACACAGCGATATAGGGGACGGTATGAGATGTGCATGAATACACGGCGATATTGGGGAAGCCATGAGAGGTGCCTGAAAACACAGCGATTTTGGGGAAGGTATGAGAGTTGTGCAAAAACACAGCGATATAGGAGAATTTAAGAGAGGTGCGTGAAAACACAGTAATATAGGGGAGGGTAGGAGAGGAGCACGAAAACACAGCGATATAGGGGAAGGTATGAGAGGAGCGCGAAAACAGGGCGATATAGGGGATGTTATGAGAGGTGCGTGAAAACCCAGCGACATTGGGGACGTTATGAGATGTGCATGAAACCACGGTGATATTGGGGAAGGTATGAGAGGTGCGCAAAAATACATCGATATAGGGGAAGGTATGAGGGGTGCACGAAAACAGCGATGTAGGCGAAGCTATGGGAGGTGCGCGAAAACACAGCGATATAGGGGAAGGTATGAGAGCTGCGTGAAAACACAGTGATATTGGGGAAGGTATGAGAGGTGCGCAAAAACACAGCGATATACGGGAATGCATGAGAGGTGCGCGAAGGCACAGTGATATAGGGGATGGTATGGGAGGTGCGCGAATACACAGCGATAAAGGGGACGTTATGAAATGTGCGCAAAAATACATCGATATAGGGGAAGGTATGAGAGGTGCGCGAAAACACAGCGATATAGGGAAAGCTATGAGATGTGCATGAATACACGGCGATAGTCGGGAAGCCATGAGATGCGTGCGAAAACACAGCGATATAGGGGAAGGTATGAGAGGTGAGTGAAAACACATTGATATAGGGGAAGGTATGAGAGGAGTGTGAAAACAGGGCGATATAGGGGAAGGTATGAGAGGTGCGCGAAGGCACAGCGATATAGGAGAAGGTATGAGAGGTGCACGAAAACAGCGATATAGGTGAAGGAATGGGAGGTGCGCGAAAACAGGGCGATATTTGGGAAGGTATGAGAGGTGCGCGAAGGTGCAGCGATATAAGGGATGCTATGGGAGGTGCGCAAATATGCAGCGATATAGAGGACATTATGAGATGTGCATAATTACACGGCGATATAGGGTAAGTTATGAGAGGTGCGCAAAAACACGGCGATATAGGGGAAGGTATGAGAGGTGCGCGAAAACACAGCGATATGGGGGACGGTATGAGATGTGCATGAATGCACGGCGATATCGGGGAAGCCATCAGAGGTGCGAGAAAACACAGTGATATAGGGGACGGTATGAGATGTGCATGAACACATGGCGATATTGGGGATTCCATGAGAGGTGCGCGAAAACACGGCGATATAGTGGAAGCTATGAGAGGTGAGCAAAAACACAGCGATAAAGGTGAAGCTATATCAGGGTGCGAAAAGACAGCGATATAGGTGAAGGCATGAGAGGTGCGAGAAAACACAGCGATGTAGCAGAAGCTATGGGAGCTGCGCAAAAACACAGCGATATAGGGGAATGTATGAAATATGCATGAACCACGGCGATATCGGGGATGCCATGAGAGATGCACAAAAACACGGCTATATAGGGAAAAGTATGAGAGGTGCGCAAAAACACGGCGATACAGGGGAATGCATCAGAGGTGCAAGAAAACACAGCGATATAGGGGACGTTATGAGAGGAGCAAAAACAGAGCGACACAGGGGAAGGTATGAGAGGTGTGCGAAAACAGGGCAATATAGTGGAAGCTATGGGATGTGTGCGAAAACAGGGCGATATAGGGGAAAGTATGAGAGGTGCGCGAAAACACAGCGATATAGGGAGAGGTATGAGAGGTGCACGAAAACACACCGATATAGGGGAATGTATGGGAGGTGCGCGAAAACAGGGCTATATAGGGGAAGGTAAGATAGGTGCGCGAAGGCACAGCAATATAGGGGATGCTATGGGAGGTGCATGAAAACACAGCGATATAGGGGAATGTATGGGAAGTGTGCGAAAACAGGGCGATATAGGGGAAGGCAAGGGAGGTGCGCGAAGGCACTGCTATACAGGGGATGCTATGAGAGGTGCGCGAAAACACAGTGATATTGGAGAAGACATGAGAGGTGCACAAAAACAGGGCAATATAGTGGAAGCTATGGGATGTGCCCGAAAACACGGCGATACAGGGGAATGCATCAGAGGTGCGAGAAAACACAGCGATACACGGGACGCTATGGGACGTGCGCAAAAACACAGTGATATAGGGGAAGGCATGAGAAGTCTGCGAGAACACGACGATATTAGGGAAATTATAAGAGGTGTGCGAAAACATGGTGATACAGGGGAATGTTTCAGAGGTGCGAGAAAACACAGCGATATAGGGGAAGTAATGATTGGAGCGAAAACATAGCGATATAGGTGAAGACATGCGAGGTGTGCGAAAAAACGGCGATATAGGGGAAGCTATGAGAGTTGAGCATTAACACAGCGATAAAGGTGAAGCTATGGGATGTGCGCGAAAAGACGGCGATATAGGGGAAGATATGAGAGGTGTGCGAAAACAGCGATGTAGGCGAATCTATGGGAGGTGCGCGAAAACACAGTGATATAGGGGAAAGTATAGGAGGTGCGCGAAAACAGGGCGATATTGGGGAAGGTGTGAGAGGTGCACGAAGGCACAGCGATGTAGGGGCTGCTATAGGAGGTGCGCGAAAACACAGTGATATAGGGGACGGTATCAGATGTGTATGAAAACATGGTGATATAGGTGAAACTATGAGAGGTACGCGAAAACACGGCAATATAGGAGAAATTATTAGAGGTGCGTGAAAACTTGGCGTTACATGGGAATGCATCAGAAGTGCGAGAAAACACAGTGATGTAGGGGAAGACATGAGAGTTCCGCGAAAACAGGGCAATATAGTGGAAGCTATGGGATGTGCTCGAAAACAGGGCGATATAGGGGAAGGAATGAGAGGTGCGCGAAAACACAGCGATATAGGGGACGCTATGGGACGTGCGCGAAAACACAGTGATATAGGGGAAGGTATGAGAGGTGCACAAAAACACAGCGATATAGGGGAAGTTATGAGAGGTGCACAAAAACACAGCGATATAGGAGAAATTATGAGAGGTGTGTGAAAGCACAGCGATATAGGGGAAGAAATGGGAGATGCGTGAAAACGGCGATATAGGGGAAGGTATGAGAGGTGCGCGAAAGCACAGCGATATAGGGGATGCTATGGGAGGTGCGTGAATACACAGCGATATAGTGGACGTGATGAGATGTGCATGAAAACTCAGCTATATGAGGGAAGTTATGAGAGGTGCACAAAAACACAGCAGTATAGGAGAACTTATGAGAGGTGCGTGCAAACACAACGATATAGGGGGAGGTATGAGAGGTACACGAAAACACAGTGATATAGGGGAAGGTATGAGAGGTGTGCGTGAACATGGCGATATAGGGGAAATTGTAAGAGGTGCGCGAAAACATGGCAATACAGGAGAACGTATCAGAGGTGCGAGAAAACACAGCGATATAGGGGAAGTAATGATAGTAGCGAAAACATAGCGATATAGGTAAAGACATGCGAGGTGCGTGAAAACATGACGATATAGGGTAAGCTATGAGAGGTGAGCAATAACACAGCGATCAAGGTGAAGCTATGGGATGTGCGCGAAAACAGAAATGTACGCGAAGCAATGGGAGGTGCGCGAAAACACAGCGATATAGGGGACGGTATGAGATGTGCATGAATACACGGCGATATTGGGGAAGCCATGAGAGGTGCCTGAAATCACAGCGATATAGGGGAAGGTATGAGAGGTGTACAAAAACACAGCGATATTGGGGAAGGTATGGGAGGTGCACGAAAACAGGGCGATATAGGGGAATCTATGAGAGGTGAGCAAAAACATGGTGATACAGGGGAAGCTATGAGAGGTGAGCAATAACACAGAGATAAAGGTGAATCTATGGGATGTACGCAAAAAGACAGCGATATAGGGGAAGGTATGAGAGGTGCGCAAGGCACAGCGATATAGGGGATGCTATGGGAGCTGCGTGAATACACAGTGATATAGGGGACGTGATTGGATGTGCATGAAAATGCAGTGATATTAGGGAAGGTATGAGAGGTGCACAAAAACACAGCGATATAGTAGAAGTTATGAGAGGTGTGTGAAAACACAGTGATATAGGGGAAAGTATGAAAGGTGCACGAAAACACAGCGATATAGGGGAAGGAATGGGAGATGCACGAAAACAGGGCGATATAGGGGAATGTATGAGAATGTATGAGAATGTGCGAGAAAACACAGCGATATAGGGGAAGTATTGAGAGGAGCGAAAAAATAGCGATCTAGGTGAAGACATGAGAGGTGAGCAAAAACACAGCAATAAAGCTGAATCTATGGGATGTGCGCGAAAAGACAGCGATATAGGGGAAGGTATGAGAAGTGCGCAAGGCACAGCAATATAGGGGATGCTATGGGAGGTGCGTGAAAACACAGCGATATAGGGGGAGGTATGAGTGGTACACGAAAACACAGCGATAAGGGGAAGTTATGGGAGGTGCTCGAAAACAAGGCGATATAGAGGAAGGTATGAGAGGTGTGCGAAGGCACAGCAATATAGGGTTTGCTATGGGAGGTGTGCGAAAACACAGTGATATAGGGGAAGGTATGAGAGGTGCGCGAAAACGGCAATATAGGGGAATGTATCAGAGGTGCGAGAAAACACAGCGATATAGGGGAAGTAATGATAGGAGCGAAAACATAGCGATATAGGTGAAGACATGCGAGGTGCGTGAAAACACGACGATATAGGGTAAGCTATGAGAGGTGAGCAATAACACAGCGATCAAGGTGAAGCTATTGGATGTGCGCGAAAACAGCAATATAGGCGAAGCTATGGGAGGTGCGCGAAAACACAGCGATATAGGGGACGGTATGAGATGTGCATGAATACACGGCGATATTGGGGGAGCCATGAGAGGTGCCTGAAAACACAGCGATATAAGGGAAGGTATGAGAGGTGTAAAAAAACACAGCAATATAGGAAAAGTTAAGAGAGGTGCGTAAAAACACAGCGATATAGGGGAAGGTATGAGAAGAGCACGAAAACACAGCGATATCGGGGAAGGTATGGGAGGTGCATGAAAACAGGGCGATATAGGGGAATCTATGAGAGGTGAGCAAAAACATGGTGATATAGGGGAAGCTATGAGAGGTGAGCAATAACACAGCGATAAAGGTGAATCTATGGGATGTGCGCAAAAAGACAGCGATATAGGGGAAGGTATGAGAGGTGCGCAAGGCACAGCGATATAGGGGATGCTATAGGAGGTGCCTGAATACGCAGCGATATAGGGCACGTGATGAGATGTGCATGAAAATGCAGCGATATTTGGGAAGGTATGAGAGGTGCACAAAAACACAGCGATATAGTAGAAGTTATGAGGGGTGTGTGAAAACACAGTGATATACGTGAAGGTATGAAAGGTGCACGAAAACACAGCGATATAGGGGAAGGAATGGGAGATGCACGAAAACAGGGCGATATAGGGGAAGGTTTGAGAGGTGCGCGAAGGCACAGCAATATAGGGGATACTATGGGAGGTGCGTGAATGCACAGCGATATAAGGGACGTGATGAGATGTGCATGAAAATGCAACTATATTTGTGAAGGTATGAGAGGTGCACAAAAACACAGCGATATAGGGGAAGGTATGAGAGGTGCGCGAAAACACAGTGATATAGGGGAAGCTATGGGACATGCGCAAAAAAACAGTGATATAGGGGAAGGTATGAGAGGTGTGCGTGAACACGGCGATATAGGGGAAATTGTAAGAGGTGCGCGAAAACATGGCAATACAGGAGAATGTATCAGAGGTGCGAGAAAACACAGCGATATAGGGGAAGTAATGATAGGAGCGAAAACATAGCGATATAGGTGAAGACATGCGAGGTGCGTGAAAACACGACGATATAGGGTAAGCTATGAGAGGTGAGCAATAACACAGCGATCAAGGTGAAGCTATTGGATGTGCGCGAAAACAGCAATGTAGGCGAAGCTATGGGAGGTGCGCGAAAACACAGCGATATAGGGGACGGTATGAGATGTGCATGAAAATGCAGCGATATTAGGGAAGGTATGAGAGGTGCACAAAAACACAGCGATATAGTAGAAGTTATGAGAGGTGTGTGAAAAAACAGTGATATAGGTGAAGGTATGAAAGGTGCACGAAAACACAGCGATATAGGGGAAGGAATGGGAGATGCACGAAAACAGGGCGATATAGGGGAAGGTTTGAGAGGTGCGCGAAGGCACAGCGATATAGGGGATACTATGGGAGGTGCGTGGATGCACAGCGATATAGGGGACGTGATGAGATGTGCATGAAAATGCAACGATATTAGTGAAGGTATGAGAGGTGCACAAAAACACAGCAATATAGGGGATGCTATGGAAGGTGCGCAAAAACACAGTGATATAGGGGAAGACATGAGAGGTGCGCGAAAACAAGGCAATATAGTGGAAGCTATGAGAGGTGAGCTAAAACCCAGCTATACAGGGGAAGCTATGAGAGGTGAGCAATATCACAGCGATAAAGGTGAATCTATGGGATGTGTGCGAAAAGACATCGATATAGGGGAGGGTATGAGAGGTATGCGAAAACACAGCGATATAGGGGACGGTATGAGATGAGCATGAATACACGGCGATAGTCGAGAATCCATGAGAGGTGTGTGAAAACACAGTGATATAGGGGAAGTTAAGAGAGGTGCGTGAAAACCCAGCAATATAGAGGACGTTATGAGATGTGCATGAAATCACGGCGATATAGGGGAAGGTATGAGAAGTGCACGAAGGCACGGCGATATAGGGGATGCTATGGGAGGTGCACAAAAACACAGTGATATAGGGGACGGTATGAGATGTGCATAAAAACACGGCGATATATGGGAAGCTATGAGAGGTGCGTGAAAACACGGCGATATATGGGAAAGAATGAGAGGTGCGCGAAAACTTGGCATGACAGGCGAATGCATGAGAGGCGCGAGAAAGCACAGCGATGTAGGGGAAGACATGAGATGCGCGCAAAAACAGGGCGATGCAGGGGAAGGTATGAGAGGTGCGCGAAAGCACAGCGATATAGGGGACGCAATGGGACGTGCGCAAAAACACAGTGATATAGGTGAAGACATGAGAGGTGCACGAAAACATGGCGATATAGGGGAAGCTATGAGAGGTGAGCAAAAACACGGCGATACAGGGGAAGCTATGAGAGGTGAACAATAACACAGCGATAAAGGTGAATCTATGGGATGTGCGCGAAAAGTCAGCGATATAGGGGAGGGTATGAGAGGTGCGCAATGCACAGCGATATAGGGGATGCTATGGGAGGTGCGTGAATACACAGCAATATAGGGGACGTGATGAGATGTGCATGAAAACGCATCGATATTAGGGAAGGTATGAGAGGTGCACAAAAACACAGCGATATTGGGGAAGGTATGGGAGGTGCGCGAAAACAGGGCAATATAGTGGAATTTATGAGAGGTGCGCGAAGGCACAGCGATATATGGGATGCTATGAGAGGTGAGCGAAAACAACGTAATATAGAGGAAGACATGAGTGGTATGCAAAAACAGGGCAATATAGTGGAACCTATGGGATGTGCGCGAAACCACGGCGATACAGGGGAATGTATCAGAGGTGCGAGAAAACACAGCGATATAGGGGACGCTATGGGACATGCGCAAAAAAACAGTGATATGGGGAAGGTATGAGAGCTGTGCGAGAACATGGCGATATAGGGGAAATTGTAAGAGGTGCACGAAAACATGGCAATACAGGAGAATGTATCAGATGTGCGAGAAAACACAGCGATATAGGGGAAGTATTGAGAGGATCGAAAACATCGCGATCTAGGTGAAGACATGAGAGGTGCGCGAAAACATGCGATATAGGGGAAGCTATGAGAGGTGAGCAAAAACACGGCGATACAGGGGAAGCTATGAGAGGTGAGCAATAATACAGCGATAAAGCTGAATCTATGGGATGTGCGCGAAAAGACAGCGATATAGGGGAAGATATGAGAGGTACGCAAGGCACAGCGATATAGGGGATGCTATGGGAGGTGCATGAATATACAGCGATATAGGGGACGTGATCAGATGTGCATGAAAACTCAGCGATATTAGGGTAGATATGAGAGGTGCACAAAAACACAGCGATGTAGGAGAAGTTATGAGAGGTGTGTGAAAACACAGCGATATAGGGGAAGGTATGAGAGGTGTGTGAAAACACAGCGATATAGGGGAGGTATGAGAGGTGCATGAAAACACAGCGATATAGGGGAAGATATAGAATTTGCGCGAAAACGGGGCGATATAGGGGAAGGTATGAAGGTGCGCGAAGGCACAGCATTATAAGGGATACTATGGGATGTGCGCGAAAACACAGCGATATAGGGGATGTTATGAGATGTGCATAAAAACATGGCAATATAGGGGAAGTTATGAGAGGTGCGCAAAAATACAGCAATACAGGGTAAGTTATGAGAGGTGCGTGAAAACACAGCAATATAAGGGGAGGTATGAGAGGTACACGAAAACACAGCGATATAGGCGAAGGTATGGGAGGTGCTCGAAAACAGAGCGATATAGGGAAAGGTATGAGACGTGTGCGAAACACAGCAATATAGGGGATGGTATGGGAGATGCACGAAAACACAGTGATATAGGGGAAGACATGAGAGGTGCGTGAAAACAGAGCGATATAGGGGACGCTATTGGACGTGCGCGAAAACACAGTGATATAGGGGAAGATATGAGAGGTGTGCGAGAACACGGCGATATATGTGAAATTATGAGAGGTGCGCGAAAACACGTTGATACAGGGAACTGTATCAGAAGTGCAAGAACACAGAGCGATATAGGGGAAGTAATGAGAGGTACGGAAACATAGCGATATAGGTGAAGAAATGAGAGGTGCGCGAAAACACGGCTATGTAGGGGAAGGTATGAGAGGTGTGCAAAAACACAGCGATGTAGGCGAAGCCATGGGAGGTGCACGGGAAACAGGGCGATATAGGGGAAGGTATGAGCGATGCGCGAAGGCACAGCGATATAGAGGATGCTATGGGAGGTGCGTGAATACACAGAGATGTAGGAGACGTTATGAGAAGTGAATGAAAACACGGCGATATTGGGGAAGCCATGAGTGGTGCGCAAAAATACGGCGATATAGGAGAAATTATGAGAGGTGCGTGAAAACACTGTGATATAGGGGGAGGTATGAGAGGTGCACGAAAACACGGCGATATTGGGGAAGGTATGGGAGGTGCGCGAAAGCAGGGCGATATAGGGGATGCTATGAGAGGTGCGCGAAAACACCGTGATATAGGGGAAGACATGAGAGGTGCGCAAAAACAGGGCAATATAGTGGAACCTATTTGATGTGCGCGAAACCACGGCGATACAGGGGAATGTATCAGAGGTGTGAGAAAACACAGCGATATGGGGGATGCTATGGGAGGTGCGCGAAAACACAGCGATATAGGGGAAGTTATGAGAGTTGCGCAAAAATGCAGCAATATAGGAGAAGTTATGAGAGGTGCGTGAAAACACAGCGATATAGGGGAAGGCATGAGAGGTACGCGAAGGCACAGTTATATAGGGGTGCTATGGGAGGTGCACGAATACACAGCAATATAGGGGACGTTATGAGATGTGCATGAAAACACGGCAATATAGGGGAAGGTATGAGAGGTGCCCGAAAACACAGCGTTATAGTGGACGCTATGGGACGTGCGCGAAAACACGGCGATATAGGGGAAATTATGAGAGGTGCACGAAAGCACGGCGATACAGTGGAATGTATCAGAGGTGCGAGAAAACACAGCGAGATAGGGGAAGTAATGAGAGGAGCGAAAACATAGCAATCTAGGTGAAGACATGAGAGGTGCGTGAAAACACAGCGATATAGGGGAAGCTATGAAAGGTGAGCAAAAACACGGCGATATAAGGGAAGCTCTGAGAGGTGTGCAATAACACAGTGATAAAGTTGAATCTATGGGATGTGTGCGAAAAGACACCGATATAGGGGAAGGTATGGGAGGTGCGCAAGGCACAGCGATATAGGGGATGCTATGGGAGGTGCGTGAATACACAGCGATATTGGGGACGTTATGAGATGTGCAGGAAGAAGCAGCGATATTAGGGAAGATATAAGAGGTGCACAAAAACACAGCGATATAGGAGAAGTTATGAGAGGTGCGTGAAAACACAGCGATATAGAGGGAGGTATGAGAGGTGCACGAAAACACAGCGATACAGGGGAAGGTATGGGAGGTGCTCGAAAACAGGGCGATATAGGGGACGGTATGAGATTTGTATGAAAATATGGCGATATAGGGGAAGCTATGAGAGGTGCGCGAAAACACGACAATATAGGGGACGGTATGAGAGGTGCGCAAGGCACAGCGATATAGGGGATGCTATGAGAGGTGCGTGAATATACAGCGATATAGGGGACGTGATCAGATGTGCATGAAAACTCAGCGATATTAGGGTAGATATGAGAGGTGCACAAAAACACAGCGATGTAGGAGAAGTTATGAGAGGTGTGTGAAAACACAGCGATATAGGGGAAGGTATGAGAGGTGTGTGAAAACATACTGATATAGGGGAGGTATGAGAGGTGCATGAAAACACAGCAATATAGGGGAAGATATAGAAGTTGTGCGAAAACGGGGCGATATACGGGAAGGTATGAGAGGTGCACGAAGGCACAGCATTATAAGGGATGCTATGGGATGTGCGCGAATACACAGCGATATAGGGGACGTTATGAGATGTGCATAAAAACACAGCAATATAGGGGAAGTTATGAGAGGTGCGCAAAAATACAGCAATGCAGGGGAAATTATGAGAGGTGTGTGAAAACACAGCAATATAAGGGGAGGTATGAGAGGTACACGAAAACACAGCGATATAGGCGAAGGTATGGGAGGTGCTCGAAAACAGAGCGATATAGGGAAAGGTATGAGACGTGTGCGAAACACAGCAATATAGGGGATGGTATGGGAGATGCACGAAAACACAGTGATATAGGGGAAGATATGAGAGGTGTGCGAGAACACGGAGATATAGGTGAAATTATGAGAGGTGCGCGAAAACACGTTGATACAGGGAACTGTATCAGAAGTGCAAGAACACAGAGCGATATAGGGGAAGTAATGAGAGGAGCGGAAACATAGCGATATAGGTGAAGAAATGAGAGGTGCGCGAAAACACGGCGATATAGGAGAAGCTATGAGAGGTGAGCAAAAACACGGCGATAAAGCTGAATCTATGGGATGTGCGTGAAAAGACAGCGATATAGGGGAAGCTATAAGAGGTGAGTGAAAACACAGTGATATAGGGGACGTGATGAGATGTGCATGAAAACGCAGCGATATTAAGGAAGGTATGAGGGGTGTACAAAAACACAGTGATATAGGAGAAGATATGAGAGGTGTGCGAAAACACAGCGATATAGGGGAAGGTATGAAAGGTGCACGAAAACACAGAGATATACACGGGAAGGAATGGGAGGTGCTCGAATACACAGCGATATAGGGGACGTTATGAGATGTGCATAAAAACACGGCGATATAGGGGAAGTTATGAGAGGTGCGCAAAAATACAGCAATATAGGAGAAGTTATGAGAGGTGTGTGAAAACACAGCGATATAGGGGGAGGTATGAGAGGTACACGAAAACACAGCGATATAGGGGAAGGCATGGGAGGTGCTCGAAAGCAGGGTGATATAGGGGAAGTTATGAGAGGTGTGTAAAAACACAGCGATATAGGGGGAGGTATGAGAGGTACACGAAAACACAGCGATATAGGGGAAGGTATGGGAGGTGCTCGAAATCAGGGCGATATAGTGGAATTTATGAGAGGTGCGTGAAAACCCAGCGATATAGGGGACGTTATGAGACGAGCATGAAAACACAGCAATATAGGAGAAGGTATGAGAGGTGCACGAAGGCACAGCGATATAGGGGATGCTATGGGAGTTGCATGTGTACACAGAGATATAGGGGACATTATGAGATGTGCATGAAAACACGGCGATATTGGGGATGCCATGAGAGGTGTGCGAAAATACAGCGATATAGGCGACGCTATGGGAGTGTGCGAAGACAGGGAGACATAGGGGAAGGTATGAGAGGTGCGCGAAGTCACAGCGATATAGGGGATGCTATGGCAGGTGCGCGAATGCACAGAGATATAGGGGACATTATGAGATGTGCATGAAAACACGGCAATATAGGGGAAGGTATTGGAGCTGCGCAAAAATACAGCGATATAGGAGAAGTTATGAGAGGTGCGTGAAAACACAGCGATATAAGGGAAGGTAGGAGAGGTGCACGAAAACACAGTGATATAGGGGAAGGAATGGGAGATGCACGAAAACAGGGCGATATAGGGGAAGGTATGAGAGGTGCGCGAAGGCACAGCGATATAGGGGATACTATGGGAGGTGCGTGAATGCACAGCGATGTAGGGGACGTGATGAGATGTGCATGAAAATGCAACGATATTAGTGAAGGTATGAGAGGTGCACAAAAACACAGCGATATAGGGGAAGGTATGAGAGGTGTGCGAAAACATGGCGATACGGGAGAATGTATCAATTGTGCGAGAAAACACAGCGATATAGGGGAAGTATTGAGAGGAGCGAAAACATAGCGATCTAGGTGAAGACATGAGAGGTGAGCAAAAACACGGCGATACAGGGGAAGCTATGAGAGGAGATCAATAACACAGCGATAAAGCTGAATCTATGGGATGTGCGCGAAAAGACAGCAATATAGGGGAAGCTATGAGAGGTGCGCAAGTCACAGCGATATAGGGGACGCTATGAGAGGTGCGTGAAAACACAGCGATATAGGGGGAGATATGAGAGGTACACGAAATCACAGCGATAAGGGGAAGGTATGGGAGGTGCTCGAAAACAAGGCGATATAGAGGAAGGTATGAGAGGTTTGCGAAGGCACAGCAATATAGGGTTTGCTATGGGAGGTGTGCGAAAACACAGTTATATAGGGGAAGACATGAGAGGTGCGCGAAAACAGGGCAATATTGTGGAAGCTAAGCGATGTGCGTGATAACAGGGCGATATTGGGGAAGTTATGAGAGGAGCGCGAAAACACAGTGATATAGGGGAAGCTATGGGACATGCGCAAAAAAACAGTGATATAGGGGAAGGTATGAGAGGTGTGCGTGAACACGGCGATATAGGGGAAATTGTAAGAGGTGCGCAAAAACATTGCAATACAGGAGAATGTAATTGCAATACAGGAGAATGTATCAGAGGTGCGAGAAAACACAGCGATATAGGGGAAGTAATGATAGGAGCGAAAACATAGCGGTATAGGTGAAGGCATGCGAGGTGCGTGAAAACACAATGATATAGGGTAAGCTATGAGAGGTGAGCAATAACACAGCGATCAAGGTGAAGCTATTGGATGTGCATGAAAACAGTGATGTAGGCGAAGCTATGGGAGGTGCGCGAAAACACAGCGATATAGGGGACAGTATGAGATGTGCATAAAAACACGGCGATATAGGGGGAGGTATGAGAGTTGCGCGAAAACACAGCGATGTAGTGGAATACATGAGAGGTGCACGAAAACAGGGCAATATAATGGAAGCTATGGGATGTGCACGAAAACAGGGCGAATAGGGGAAGGTATGAGAGGTGCGCGAAAACACAGGGATATAGGGGACGCAATGGGACGTACGCGAAAACACAGTAATATAGGGGAAGGTATGAGAGGTGTGCGACAATACGGCGATATAGGGGAAATTATGAGAGGTGTGCGAAAACACGGCGATACGGGAGAATATATGAGATGTGCTAGAAAACACAGCGATATAGGGGAAGTATTAGGAAGAGCGAAAACATAGCGATCTAGGTGATGACATGAGAGGTGCGCGAAAACACGGCGATATAGGAGAAGCTATGAGAGGTGAGCAAAAACACGGCGATAAAGCTGAATCTATGGGATGTGCGTGAAAAGACAGCGATATAGGGGAAGCTATGAGAGGTGAGTGAAAACACAGTGATATAGGGGACATGATGAGATGTGCATGAAAACGCAGCGATATTAGGGAAGGTATGAGAGGTGTACAAAAACACAGTGATATAGGAGAAGATATGAGAGGTGTGCGAAAACACAGCGATATAGGGGAAGGTATGAAAGGTGCACGAAAACACAGAGATATACACGGGAAGGAATGGGAGGTGCTGGAATACAGCGATATAGGGGATGTTATGAGATGTGGATAAAAACACGGCGATATAGGGGAAGTTATGAGAGGTGGGCAAAAATACAGCAATATAGGAGAAGTTATGAGAGGTGTGTGAAAACACAGCGATATAGGGGGAGGTATGAGAGGTACACGAAAACACAGCGATATAGGGGAAGGCATGGGAGGTGCTCGAAAGCAGGGCGATATAGTGGAAGTTATGAGAGGTGCGTGAAAACCCAGCGATATAGGGGACGTTATGAGACGTGCATGAAAACACAGCGATATAGGAGAAGGTATGAGAGGTGCACGAAGGCACAGCGATATAGGGGATGCTATGGGAGTTGCATGAGTACACAGAGATATAGGGGACATTATGAGATGTGCATGAAAACACGGCGATATTGGGGATGCCATGAGAGGTGTGCAAAAATACAGCGATATAGGCGACGCTATGGGAGTGTGCGAAGACAGGGCGACATAGGGGAAGGTATGAGAGGTGCACGAAGTCACAGCGATATAGGGGATGCTATGGCAGGTGCGCAAATGCACAGAGATATAGGGGACATTATGAGATGTGCATGAAAACACGGCAATATAGGGGAAGGTATTGGAGCTGCGCAAAAATACAGCGATATAGGAGAAGTTATGAGAGGTGTGCGTGAACACGGCGATATAGGGGAAATTGTAAGAGGTGCGCGAAAACATTGCAATACAGGAGAATGTATCAGAGGTGCGAGAAAACACAGCGATATAGGGGAAGTAATGATAGGAACGAAAACATAGCGATATAGGTGAAGGCATGCGAGGTGCGTGAAAACACAACGATATAGGGTAAGCTATGAGAGGTGAGCAATAACACAGCGATCAAGGTGAAGCTATTGGATGTGCGTGAAAACAGCGATGTAGGCGAAGTTATGGGAGGTGCGCGAAAACACAGCGATATAGGGGACGGTATGAGATGTGTATGAATACACGGCCATATTGGGGAAGCCATGAGAGAGGTGCCTGAAAACACAGCGATATAGGGGAAGGTATGAGAAGAGCACGAAAACACAACGATATCGGGGAAGGTATGGGAGGTGCATGAAAACAGGGCGATATAGGGGAATCTATGAGAGATGAGCAAAAACACGGTGATACAGGGGAAGGTATGAGAGATGCGCAAGGCACAGCGATATAGGGGATGCTATGGGAGGTGCGTGAATACACAGCGATATGGGGACGTGATGAGATGTGCATGAAACTGCAGCGATATTAGGGAAGGTATGAGAGGCGCACAAAAACACAGCGATATAGTAGAAGTTATGAGAGGGTGTGAGAAAACACAGTGATATAGGGGAAGGTATGAAAGGTGCACGAAAACACAGCAATATAGGGGAAGGAATGGGAGATGCACGAAACAGGGCGATATAGGGGAAGGTTTGAGAGGTGCGCGAAGGCACAGCGATATAGGGGATACTATGGGAGGTGCGTGAATGCACAGCGATATAGGGGACGTGATGAGATGTGCATGAAAATGCAACGATATTAGTGAAGGTATGAGAGGTGCACAAAAACACAGCGATATAGGGGAAGGTATGAGAGGTGCGCGAAAGCACAGCGATAAACGGGACGGTATGAGATGTGCATGAATACACGGCGATAGACGGGAAACCATGAGAGGTGTGCGAAAAACACATAAATATAGGGGAAGCTATGAGAGGTGCGTGAAAACACAGTGATATAGGTGAAGGTATGAGAGGAGTGCGAAAACAGGGCGAAATAGGGGAAGTTATGAGAGATGCGTGAAAATCCAGCAACGTAGGGGACGTTATGAGATGTGCATGAAAACACAGCGATATAGGGGAAGTTATGAGAGGTGCGTGAAGGCAGAGCGATACAGGGAATGTTATGGGAGGTGCACGAATACACAGGGAAATAGGGGACGTTATGAGATGTGCATGAAAACACAGCGATATAGGGGAAGGTATGAGAAGTTCACGAAAATGCAGCGATATAGGAGAAGTTAAGAGAGGTGCGTGAAAACACAGCGATATAGGGGAAGGTATGAGAGGTGCGCGAAAACATAGCAATATAGGGGACGGTATGAGATGTGCATGAATACACCGGCGATATCGGGGAAGCCATCAGAGGTGCGAGAAAACACAGCGATATAGGGGACGTTATAAAATGTGCATAAAAACACGGCGATATAGGGGAAGGTATGAGAGGTGCATGAAGGCAAAGCGATATAGGGGATGCTATGGGTGGTGCGTGAATGCACAGCGATATGGGGACGTGATGAGATGTGCAAGAAAACGCAACGGTATTAGGGAAGGTATGAGAGGTGCACAAAAAACACAGCTAGATAGGAGAAGTTATGAGAGGTGTGCGAAAACACAGCAATATAGGGGAAGGTATGGGAGGTGCACGAAAACACGGCGATATATGAGAAGTTAAGAGAGGTTCGTGAAAACACAGCGATATAGGGGAAGCTTTGAGAGGTGCGCAAGGCACAGCGATATAGGGGATACTATGGGAGGTGCGTGAATACACAGCAATATAGGGGACGTGATGAGATGTGCATGAAAATGCAGCGATATTAGGGAAGGTATGAGAGGAGCACGAAAACACAGCGATATAGGGGAAGGTATGAGAGGTGCGCGAAAACACAGTGATATTGGGGAAGACAGGAGAGGTGCGCGAAAACCCAGCGATATAGGGGAAGCTATGAGAGGTGAGCAAAAAGACGGCGATACAGGGGTAGCTATGAGAGGTGAGCAAAAACACAGCGATAAAGGTGAATCTATGGGATGTGCGCGAAAAGACAGCGATATGGGGAAGGTATGAGAGGTGTGCAAGGCACAGCGATATAGGGGATGCTATGGGAGGTGCATGAATACACAGCGATATAGGGGACGTGATGAGATTGTGCATGAAAACGCAGCGATATTCGGGAAGGTATGAGAGGTGCGCAAAAACACAGCGATGTAGGCGAAGCCATGGGAGGTGCGCGGGAAACAGGGCGATATAGGGGAAGGTATGAGAGGTGCGCGAATACACAGCGATATAGGGGACGTTATGAGATGTGCATAACAATACAGTGATATAGGGGAAGTTATGAGAGGTGCGCAACAACACGGAGATGTAGGGGAAGCTAGAGAGGTGAGCAATAACACAGTGATAAAGGTGAATCTATGGATGTGCGCGAAAAGACAGTGATATAGGGCAAGGTATGAAAGGTGCGCAAGGCACAGCGATATAGGGGAAGGTATGGAAGGTACTCGAAAACAGGGTGATATAGATGAAGTTATGAGAGGTATGCGAAGGCACAGCAATATAGGGGATGCTATGGAAGGTGCGCAAAAACACAGTGATATAGGGGAAGACATGAGAGGTGCGCGAAAACAGGGCGATATAGTGGAAGCTATGAGAGGTGTGCTAAAACCCGGCGATACAGGCGAAGCTATGAGAGGTGAGCAATATCACAGCGATAAAGGTGAATCTATGGGATGTGTGCGAAAAGACATCGATATAGGGGACGGTATGAGATGTTCATGAATACACGTCGATAGTCGAGAATCCATGAGAGGTGTGCGAAAACACAGCGATATAGGGGAAGTTATGAGAGGTGCGCAAAAACAGGGAGATATAGGGGAAGTTATGAGAGGTGCGTGAAAACCCAGCAATATCGGGGACGTTATGAGATGTGCATGAAAACATGGCGATATAGGGGAAGGTATGAGAAGTGCACGAAGGCACAGCGATATAGGGGATGCTATGGGAGGTGCGCGAAAACACAGTGATATAGGGGACGGTATGAGATGTGTATGAAAACACGGCGATATATGGGAAGCTATGAGAGGTGCATGAAAACACGGCGATATATGGGAAAGAATGAGAGGTGCGCGAAAACTTGGCATGACAGGCGAATGCATGAGAGGCGCGAGAAAACACAGCGATGTAGGGGAAGACATGAGATGCGCGCAAAAACAGGGCGATGCAGGGGAAGGTATGAGAGGTGCGCGAAAGCACAGCGATATAGGGGACGCAATGGGACGTGCGCGAAAACACAGTGATATGGGGAAGGTATGAGAGATGTGCGAGAAAACGGCGAGATAGGGGAAATTATGAGAGGTGCACGAAAACACAGCGTTACGGGAGAATGTATCAGATGTGCGAGAAAACACAGCGATATAGGGGAAGTAATGAGAGGAGCGAAAACATAGCGATCTCGGTGAAGACATGAGAGGTGTACGAAAACATGGCGATATAGGGGAAGCTATGAGAGGTGAGCAAAAACACGGCGATACAGGGGAAGCTATGAGAAGTGAACAATAACACAGCGATAAAGGTGAATCTATTGGATGTGCGCGAAAAGACAGCGATATAGGGGAAGGTATGAGAGGTGCGCAAGGCACAGCGATATAGGGGATGCTATGGGAGGTGCGTGAATACACAGCGATATAGGGGACGTGATGAGATGTGCATGAAAACGCATCGATATTAGTGAAGGTATGAGAGGTGCACAAAAACACAGTGATATAGGAGAAGCCATGGGAGGTGCGCGGGAAACAGGGCGATATAGGGGAAGGTATGAGAGGTGCGCGAATACACAGCGATATAGGGGACGTTATGAGATGTGCATAACAATACAGTGATATAGGGGAAGTTATGAGAGGTGCGCAACAACACGGAGATGTAGGGGAAGCTAGAGAGGTGAGCAATAACACAGTGATAAAGGTGAATCTATGGGATGTGCGCGAAAAGACAGTGATATAGGGCAAGGTATGAAAGGTGCGCAAGGCACAGCGATACAGGGGAAGGTATGGAAGGTACTCGAAAACAGGGTGATATAGATGAAGTTATGAGAGGTATGCGAAGGCACAGCAATATAGGGGATGCTATGGAAGGTGCGCAAAAACACAGTGATATAGGGGAAGACATGAGAGGTGCGCGAAAACAGGGCGATATAGTGGAAGCTATGAGAGGTGTGCTAAAACCCGGCGATACAGGCGAAGCTATGAGAGGTGAGCAATATCACAGCGATAAAGGTGAATCTATGGGATGTGTGCGAAAAGACATCGATATAGGGGACGGTATGAGATGTTCATGAATACACGTCGATAGTCGAGAATCCATGAGAGGTGTGCGAAAACACAGCGATATAGGGGAAGTTATGAGAGGTGCGCAAAAACAGGGAGATATAGGGGAAGTTATGAGAGGTGCGTGAAAACCCAGCAATATCGGGGACGTTATGAGATGTGCATGAAAACATGGCGATATAGGGGAAGGTATGAGAAGTGCACGAAGGCACAGCGATATAGGGGATGCTATGGGAGGTGCGCGAAAACACAGTGATATAGGGGACGGTATGAGATGTGTATGAAAACACGGCGATATATGGGAAGCTATGAGAGGTGCATGAAAACACGGCGATATATGGGAAAGAATGAGAGGTGCGCGAAAACTTGGCATGACAGGCGAATGCATGAGAGGCGCGAGAAAACACAGCGATGTAGGGGAAGACATGAGATGCGCGCAAAAACAGGGCGATGCAGGGGAAGGTATGAGAGGTGCGCGAAAGCACAGCGATATAGGAGACGCAATGGGACGTGCGCGAAAACACAGTGATATGGGGAAGGTATGAGAGATGTGCGAGAAAACGGCGAGATAGGGGAAATTATGAGAGGTGCACGAAAACACAGCGTTACGGGAGAATGTATCAGATGTGCGAGAAAACACAGCGATATAGGGGAAGTAATGAGAGGAGCGAAAACATAGCGATCTCGGTGAAGACATGAGAGGTGTACGAAAACATGGCGATATAGGGGAAGCTATGAGAGGTGAGCAAAAACACGGCGATACAGGGGAAGCTATGAGAAGTGAACAATAACACAGCGATAAAGGTGAATCTATTGGATGTGCGCGAAAAGACAGCGATATAGGGGAAGGTATGAGAGGTGCGCAAGGCACAGCGATATAGGGGATGCTATGGGAGGTGCGTGAATACACAGCGATATAGGGGACGTGATGAGATGTGCATGAAAACGCATCGATATTAGTGAAGGTATGAGAGGTGCACAAAAACACAGTGATATAGGAGAAGTTATGAGAGGTGTGTGAAAACACAGTGATATAGGGGAAGGTATGAAAAGTGTACGAAAACACAGCGATATAGGGGAAGGAATGGGAGATGCACGAAAACAGGGCGATATAGGGGAAGGTATGAGAGGTGCGCGACGCACAGCGATATAGGGGATACTATGCAGGTGCGTGAATGCACAGCAATATGGGGAATGTGATGAGATGTGCATGAAAATGCAACGATATTACTGAAGGTATGAGAGGTGCACAAAAACACAGCGATATAGGGGAAGGTATGAGAGGTGCGCGAAAGCACAGCGATATACGGGACGGTATGAGATGTGCATGAATGCACGGCGATAGACGGGAAACCATGAGAGGTGTGCGAAAACACAGCGATATAGGGGAAGTTATGAGAGGTGCGTGAAAACACAGTGATATAGGTGAAGGTATGAAAGGAGTGCGAAAACAGGGTGATATAGGGGAAGTTATGAGAGGTGCGTGAAAACCCAGCAATATAGGGGACGTTATGAGATGTGCATGAAAACACGGTGATATAGGGGAAGGTATGAGAGGTGTGTGAAGGCAGAGCGATATAGAGAATGTTATGGGAGGTGCACGAATACACAGCGAAATAGGGGACGTTATGAGATGTGCATGAAAACACAGCGATATACGGGAAGGTATGAGAGGTGCACGAAAACGCAGTGATATAAGGGAAGGCATAGGAGATGCGCGAAAACAGGGCGATATTGGGGAAGGTATGAGGGGTGCACAAAAACACAGCGATATAGGGGAAAGTATGAGAGGTGCGCGAAGGCACACCGATATAGGGGATGCTATGGGAGGTGCGGGAAAACACAGTAATATAGTGGACGGTATGAAATGTGCATAAAAACACGGCGATACACGGGGAGGTATGAGAGGTGCGTGAAAACACAGCGATGTAGTGGAATACATGAGAGGTGCACGAAAACAGGGCAATATAGTGGAAGCTATGGGATGTGCACGAAAACACGGCGATGTAGGGGAAGGTATGAGAGGTGCGTGAAAACACAGCGATATAGGGGACGTGATGAGATGTGCATGAAAACGCAGCGATATTAGGGAAGGTATGAGAGGTGTACAAAAACACAGTGATATAGGAGAAGATATGAGAGGTGTGCGAAAACACAGCGATATAGGGGAAGGTATGAAAGGTGCACGAAAACACAGAGATATACACGGGAAGGAATGGGAGGTGCTTGAATACACAGCGATATAGGGGACGTTATGAGATGTGCATAAAAACACGGCGATATAGGGGAAGTTATGAGAGGTGCGCAAAAATACAGCGATATAGGAGAAGTTATGAGAGGTGTGTGAAAACACAGCGATATAGTGGGAGGTATGAGAGGTACACGAAAACACAACGATATAGGGGAAGGTATGGGAGGTGTTCGAAAGCAGGGCGATATAGGGGAAGTTATAAGAGGTGTGTGAAAACACAGCGATACAGGGGGAGGTATGAGAGGTACACGAAAACACAGCGATATAGGGGAAGGTATGGGAGGTACTCGAAAGCAGGGCGATACAGTGGAAGTTATGAGAGGTGCGTGAAAAACCAGCGATATAGGGGACGTTATGAGACGTGCATGAAAACACAGCGATATTGGGGAAGCCATGAGAGGTGTGCGAAAATACAGCGATATAGGCGACGCTATGGGAGTGTGCTAAGACAGGGCGATATAGGGGAAGGTATGAGAGGTGCGCGAAGTCACAGCCATATAGGGGATGCTATGGCAGGTGCGCGAATACACAGAGATATAGGGAAATTATGAGATGTGCATGAAAACACGGCAATATAGGGGAAGGTAGTGGAGCTGCGCAAAAATACAGCGATATAGGAGAAGTTATGAGAGGTGCGTGAAAACACAGCGATATAAGGGAAGGTAGGAGAGGTGCACGAAAACATAGTTATATTGGGGAAGGTATGGGAGGTGAGCGAAAACAGGGTGATATAGGGGAAGATATGAGAGGTGCGTGAAAACACAGCGATATAAGGGAAGGTAGGAGAGGTGCACGAAAACATAGCGATATTGGGGAAGGTATGGGAGGTGAGCAAAAACAGGGCGATATAGGGGAAGTTATGAGAGGTGCGTGAAGGCACAGCAATACAGGGGATGCTATGAGAGGTGCGCGAAAACACCGTGATATAGGGGAAGACATGAGAGGTGCGCAAAAACAGGGCAATATAGTGGAAACTATGGGATGTGCGCGAAACCACGGCGATACAGGGGAATGTATCAGAGGTGCGAGAAAACACAGCCATATAGGGGACGCCATGGGACATGCGCAAAAAAACAGTGATATAGAGGAATGCATGAGAGGTGTGTGAGAAAACGGCGATATAGGGGAAATTGTAAGAGGTGCGCGAAAACATGGCAATACAGGAGAATGTATCAGAGGTGCGAGAAAACACAGCGATATAGGGGAAGTAATGATAGGAGCGAAAACATTACGATATAAGTTAAGACATGCGAGGTGCGCGAAAACACGGCGATATAGGGTAAGCTATGAGAGGTGAGCAATAACACAGCGATCAAGTTGAAGATATGGGATGTGCGCGAAAACAGCGATGTAGGCGAAGCTATGGGAGGTGCGCGAAAACACAACGATTTAGGGGACGGTATGAGATGTGCATGAATACACGGCGATATTGGGGAAGCCATGAGAGGTGCCTGAAAACACAGCGATATAGGGGAAGGTATGAGAGGTGTTGCAAATCACAGCGATATAGGAGAAGTTAAGAGAGGTGCGTGAAAACACAGCGATAGAGGGGAAGGTATGAGAGGTGCGCGAAAATACAGCGATATAGGGGACGGTATGAGATGTGCATGAATACACGGCGATATCGGGGAAGCCATCAGAGGTGCGAGAAAACACAGCGATATAGGGGACGTTATGAGATGTGCGTAAAAGCACGGCGATATAGGGGAAGGTATGAGAGGTGTGCAAAAACACAGCGATATAGGAGAAGTTAAGAGAGGTGCGTGAAAACACAGCGATTTAGGGGAAGGTATGAGAGGAGTACGAAAACACAGCGATATCAGGAAAGTATGGGAGGTGCGCGAAAACAGGGCGATATAGGGGAAGCTATGAGAGGTGAGCAAAAAACACGGCGATACAGGGGAGGCTCTGGGAGGTGCGTGAATACACAGCGATATAGGGGACGTGATGAGATGTGCGTGAAAATGCAACAATATTAGTGAAGGTATGAGAGGAGCACGAAAACACAGCGATATAGGGGAAGGCATGAGAGGTGTGCGAAAACATGGCGATACGGGAGAATGTATCAATTATGCGAGAAAACACAGCGATCTAGGGGAAGTATTGAGAGGAGCGAAAACATAGCGATCTAGGTGAAGACATGAGAGGTGAGCAAAAACACTGCGATACAGGGGAAGCTATGAGAGGAGATCAATAACACAGCGATAAAGCTGAATCTATGGGATGTGCACAAAAAGACAGCAATATAGGGGAAGCTATGAGAGGTGTGCAAGTCACAGCGATATAGGGGATGCGATGGGAGGTATGTGAATATACAGCGATATAGGGGACGCTATGAGAGGTGCGTGAAAACACAGCGATATAGGGGGAGATATGAGAGGTACACGAAATCACAGCGATAAGGGGAAGGTATGGGAGGTGCTCGAAAACAAGGCGATATAGAGGAAGGTATGAGAGGTGTGCGAAGGCACAGCAATATAGGGTTTGCTATGGGAGGTGTGCGAAAACACAGTTATATAGGGGAAGACATGAGAGGTGCGCGAAAACAGGGCAATATTGTGGAAGCTAGGCGATGTGCGTGATAACAGGGCGATATTGGGGAAGTTATGAGAGGAGCGCGAAAACACAGTGATATAGGGGAAGCTATGGGACATGCGCAAAAAAACAGTGATATAAGGGAAGGTATGAGAGGTGTGCGTGAACACGGCGATATAGGGGAAATTGTAAGAGGTGCGCGAAAACATTGCAATACAGGAGAATGTAATTGCAATACAGGAGAATGTATCAGAGGTGCGAGAAAACACAGCGATATAGGGGAAGTAATGATAGGAGCGAAAACATAGCGATATAGGTGAAGACATGCGAGGTGCGTGAAAACACAACGATATAGGGTAAGCTATGAGAGGTGAGCAATAACACAGCGATCAAGGTGAAGCTATTGGATGTGCGTGAAAACAGCGATGTAGGCGAAGCTATGGGAGGTGCGCGAAAACACAACGATATAGGGGATGCTATGGAGGTGCGCGGAAACACAGTAATATAGGGGACAGTATGAGATGTGCATAAAAACACGGCGATATAGGGGGAGGTATGAGAGGTGCGCGAAAACACAGTGATGTAGTGGAATACATGAGAGGTGCACGAAAACAGGGCAATATAATGGAAGCTATGGGATGTGCACGAAAACAGGGCGAATAGGGGAAGGTATGAGAGGTGCGCGAAAACACAGCGATATAGGGGACGCAATGGGACGTACGCGAAAACACAGTGATATAGGGGAAGGTATGAGAGGTGTGCGACAATACCGCGATATAGGGGAAATTATGAGAGGTGTGCGAAAACACGGCGATACGGGAGAATATATGAGATGTGCTAGAAAACACAGCGATATAGGGGAAGTATTAGGAAGAGCGAAAACATAGCGATCTAGGTGATGACATGAGAGGTGCGCGAAAACACGGCGATATAGGAAAAGCTATGAGAGGTGAGCAAAAACACGGCGATAAAGCTGAATCTATGGGATGTGCGTGAAAAGACAGCGATATAGGGGAAGCTATGAGAGGTGAGTGAAAACACAGTGATATAGGGGATGTGATGAGATGTGCATGAAAACGCAGCGATATTAGGGAAGGTATGAGAGGTGTACAAAAACACAGTGATATAGGAGAAGATATGAGAGGTGTGCGAAAACACAGCGATATAGGGGAAGGTATGAAAGGTGCACGAAAACACAGCGATATAGGGGAAGGCATGGGAGGTGCTCGAAAGCAGGGCGATATAGTGGAAGTTATGAGAGGTGCGTGAAAACCCAGCGATATAGGGGACGTTATGAGACGTGCATGAAAACACAGCGATATAGGAGAAGGTATGAGAGGTGCACGAAGGCACAGCGATATAGGGGATGCTATGGGAGTTGCATGAGTACACAGAGATATAGGGGACATTATGAGATGTGCATGAAAACACGGCGATATTGGGGATGCCATGAGAGGTGTGCAAAAATACAGCGATATAGGCGACGCTATGGGAGTGTGCGAAGACAGGGCGACATAGGGGAAGGTATGAGAGGTGCACGAAGTCACAGCGATATAGGGGATGCTATGGCAGGTGCGCGAATGCACAGAGATATAGGGGACATTATGAGATGTGCATGAAAACACGGCAATATAGGGGAAGGTATTGGAGCTGCGCAAAAATACAGCGATATAGGAGAAGTTATGAGAGGTGCGTGAAAACACAGTGATATAGGGGAAGCTATGGGACATGCGCAAAAAAACAGTGATATAGGGGAAGGTATGAGAGGTGTGCGTGAACACGGCGATATAGGGGAAATTGTAAGAGGTGCGCGAAAACATTGCAATACAGGAGAATGTATCAGAGGTGCGAGAAAACACAGCGATATAGGGGAAGTAATGATAGGAGCGAAAACATAGCGATATAGGTGAAGGCATGCGAGGTGCGTGAAAACACAACGATATAGGGTAAGCTATGAGAGGTGAGCAATAACACAGCGATCAAGGTGAAGCTATTGGATGTGCGTGAAAACAGCGATGTAGGCGAAGCTATGGGAGGTGCGCGAAAACAAAGCGATATAGGGGACGGTATGAGATGTGTATGAATACACGGCCATATTGGGGAAGCCATGAGAGAGGTGCCTGAAAACACAGCGATATAGGGGAAGGTATGAGAAGAGCACGAAAACACAACGATATCGGGGAAGGTATGGGAGGTGCATGAAAACAGGGCGATATAGGGGAATCTATGAGAGATGAGCAAAAACACGGTGATACAGGGGAAGGTATGAGAGATGCGCAAGGCACAGCGATATAGGGGATGCTATGGGAGGTGCGTGAATACACAGCGATATGGGGACGTGATGAGCTGTGCATGAAACTGCAGCGATATTAGGGAAGGTATGAGAGGCGCACAAAAACACAGCGATATAGGAGAAGTTATGAGAGGTGTGTGAAAACACAGTGATATAGGGGAAGGTATGAAAGGTGCACGAAAACACAGCGATATAGGGGAAGGAATGGGAGATGCATGAAAACAGGGCGATATAGGGGAAGGTTTGAGAGGTGCGCAAGGCACAGCGATATAGGGGATGCTATGGGAGGTGCGTGAATACACAGCGATATAGGGGACGTGATGAGATGTGCATGAAACTGCAGCGATATTAGGGAAGGTATGAGAGGCGCACAAAAACACAGCGATATAGTAGAAGTTATGAGAGGTGTGTGAAAACACAGTGATATAGGGGAAGGTATGAAAGGTGCACGAAAACACAGCGATATAGGGGAAGGAATGGGAGATGCACGAAAACAGGGTGATATAGGGGAAGGTTTGAGAGGTGCGCGAAGGCACAGCGATATAGGGGATACTATGGGAGGTGCGTGAATGCACAGCGATATAGGGGACGTGATGAGATGTGCATGAAAATGCAACGATATTAGTGAAGGTATGAGAGGTGCACAAAAACACAGCGATATAGGGGAAGGTATGAGAGGTGCGCGAAAGCACAGCGATAAACGGGACGGTATGAGATGTGCATGAATACACGGCGATAGACGGGAAACCATGAGAGGTGTGCGAAAAACACATAAATATAGGGGAAGCTATGAGAGGTGCGTGAAAACACAGTGATATAGGTGAAGGTATGAGAGGAGTGCGAAAACAGGGCGATATAGGGGAAGTTATGAGAGATGCGTGAAAATCCAGCAATATAGGGGACGTTATGAGATGTGCATGAAAACACGGCGATATAGGGGAAGTTATGAGAGGTGCGTGAAGGCAGAGCGATACAGGGAATGTTATGGGAGGTGCACGAATACACAGGGAAATAGGGGACGTTATGAGATGTGCATGAAAACACAGCGATATAGGGGAAGGTATGAGAAGTTCACGAAAATGCAGCGATATAGGAGAAGTTAAGAGAGGTGCGTGAAAACACAGCGATATAGGGGAAGGTATGAGAGGTGCGCGAAAACATAGCAATATAGGGGACGGTATGAGATGTGCATGAATACACGGCGATATCGGGGAAGCCATCAGAGGTGCGAGAAAACACAGCGATATAGGGGACGTTATAAAATGTGCATAAAAACACGGCGATATAGGGGAAGGTATGAGAGGTTCATGAAGGCAAAACGATACAGGGGATGCTATGGGTGGTGCGTGAATGCACAGCGATATGGGGACGTGATGAGATGTGCAAGAAAACGCAACGATATTAGGGAAGGTATGAGAGGTGCACAAAAACACAGCTAGATAGGAGAAGTTATGAGAGGTGTGCGAAAACACAGCAATATAGGGGAAGGTATGGTAGGTGCACGAAAACACGGCGATATATGAGAAGTTAAGAGAGGTTCGTGAAAACACAGCGATATAGGGGAAGCTTTGAGAGGTGCGCAAGGCACAGCGATATAGGGGATACTATGGGAGGTGCGTGAATACACAGCAATATAGGGGACGTGATGAGATGTGCATGAAAATGCAGCGATATTAGGGAAGGTATGAGAGGAGCACGAAAACACAGCGATATAGGGGAAGGTATGAGAGGTGCGCGAAAACACAGTGATATTGGGGAAGACAGGAGAGGTGCGCGAAAACCCAGCGATATAGGGGAAGCTATGAGAGGTGAGCAAAAAGACGGCGATACAGGGGTAGCTATGAGAGGTGAGCAAAAACACAGCGATAAAGGTGAATCTATGGGATGTGCGCGAAAAGACAGCGATATGGGGAAGGTATGAGAGGTGTGCAAGGCACAGCGATATAGGGGATGCTATGGGAGGTGCATGAATACACAGCGATATAGGGGACGTGATGAGATGTGCATGAAAACGCAGCGATATTCGGGAAGGTATGAGAGGTGCGCAAAAACACAGCGATGTAGGCGAAGCCATGGGAGGTGCGCGGGAAACAGGGCGATATAGGGGAAGGTATGAGAGGTGCGCGAATACACAGCGATATAGGGGACGTTATGAGATGTGCATAACAATACAGTGATATAGGGGAAGTTATGAGAGGTGCGCAACAACACGGAGATGTAGGGGAAGCTAGAGAGGTGAGCAATAACACAGTGATAAAGGTGAATCTATGGGATGTGCGCGAAAAGACAGTGATATAGGGCAAGGTATGAAAGGTGCGCAAGGCACAGCGATATAGGGGAAGGTATGGAAGGTACTCGAAAACAGGGTGATATAGATGAAGTTATGAGAGGTATGCGAAGGCACAGCAATATAGGGGATGCTATGGAAGGTGCGCAAAAACACAGTGATATAGGGGAAGACATGAGAGGTGCGCGAAAACAGGGCGATATAGTGGAAGCAATGAGAGGTGTGCTAAAACCCGGAGATACAGGCGAAGCTATTAGAGGTGAGCAATATCACAGCGATAAAGGTGAATCTATGGGATGTGTGTGAAAAGACATCGATATAGGGGACGGTATGAGATGTGCATGAATACACGGCGATAGTCGAGAATCCATGAGAGGTGTGCGAAAACACAGCGATATAGGGGAAGTTATGAGAGGTGCGCAAAAACAGGGAGATATAGGGGAAGTTATGAGAGGTGCGTGAAAACCCAGCAATATCGGGGACGTTATGAGATGTGCATGAAAACATGGCGATATAGGGGAAGGTATGAGAAGTGCACGAAGGCACAGCGATATAGGGGATGCTATGGGAGGTGCGCGAAAACACAGTGATATAGGGGACGGTATGAGATGTGTATGAAAACACGGCGATATATGGGAAGCTATGAGAGGTGCATGAAAACACGGCGATATATGGGAAAGAATGAGAGGTGCGCGAAAACTTGGCATGACAGGCGAATGCATGAGAGGCGCGAGAAAACACAGCGATGTAGGGGAAGACATGAGATGCGCGCAAAAACAGGGCGATGCAGGGGAAGGTATGAGAGGTGCGCGAAAGCACAGCGATATAGGGGACGCAATGGGACGTGCGCGAAAACACAGTGATATGGGGAAGGTATGAGAGATGTGCGAGAAAACGGCGAGATAGGGGAAATTATGAGAGGTGCACGAAAACACAGCGATACGGGAGAATGTATCAGATGTGCGAGAAAACACAGCGATATAGGGGAAGTAATGAGAGGAGCGAAAACATAGCGATCTTGGTGAAGACATGAGAGGTGCACGAAAACATGGCGATATGGGGGAAGCTATGAGAGGTGAGCAAAAACACGGCGATACAGGGGAAGCTATGAGAAGTGAACAATAACACAGCGATAAAGGTGAATCTATTGGATGTGCGCGAAAAGACAGCGATATAGGGGAAGGTATGAGAGGTGCGCAAGGCACAGCGATATAGGGGATGCTATGGGAGGTGCGTGAATACACAGTGATATAGGGGACGTGATGAGATGTGCATGAAAACGCATCGATATTAGGGAAGGTATGAGAGGTGCACAAAAACACAGTGATATAGGAGAACTTATGAGAGGTGTGTGAAAACACAGTGATATAGGGGAAGGTATGAAAAGTGTACGAAAACACAGCGATATAGGGGAAGGAATGGGAGATGCACGAAATCAGGGCGATATAGGGGAAGGTATGAGAGGTGCGCGAAGCACAGCGATATAGGGGATACTATGCAGGTGCGTGAATGCACAGCGATATAGGGGATACTATTGGAGGTGCGTGAATGCACAGCGATATGGGGAATGTGATGAGATGTGCATGAAAATGCAACGATATTACTGAAGGTATGAGAGGTGCACAAAAACACAGCGATATAGGGGAAGGTATGAGAGGTGCGCGAAAGCACAGCGATATACGGGACGGTATGAGATGTGCATGAATGCACGGCGATAGACGGGAAACCATGAGAGGTGTGCGAAAACACAGCGATATAGGGGAAGTTATGAGAGGTGCGTGAAAACACAGTGATATAGGTGAAGGTATGAAAGGAGTGCAAAAACAGGGTGATATAGGGGAAGTTATGAGAGGTGCGTGAAAACCCAGCAATATAGGGGACGTTATGAGATGTGCATGAAAACACGGTGATATAGGGGAAGGTATGAGAGGTGTGTGAAGGCAGAGCGATATAGAGAATGTTATGGGAGGTGCACGAATACACAGCGAAATAGGGGACGTTATGAGATGTGCATGAAAACACAGCGATATACGGGAAGGTATGAGAGGTGCACGAAAACGCAGCGATATAAGGGAAGGCATAGGAGATGCGCGAAAACAGGGCGATATTGGGGAAGGTATGAGGGGTGCACAAAAACACAGCGATATAGGGGAAAGTATGAGAGGTGCGCGAAGGCACACCGATATAGGGGATGCTATGGGAGGTGCGGGAAAACACAGTAATATAGTGGACGGTATGAGATGTGCGTAAAAACACGGCGATATACGGGGAGGTATGAGAGGTGCGTGAAAACACAGCGATGTAGTAGAATACATGAGAGGTGCACGAAAACAGGGCAATATAGTGGAAGCTATGGGATGTGCACGAAAACAGGGCGATATAGGGAAAGGTATGAGTGGTGCGCAAGGCACAGCGATATAGGGGATGCTATGGGAGGTGCGTGAATACACAGCGATATAGGGGACGTGATGAGATGTGCATGAAAACGCAGCGATATTAGGGAAGGTATGAGAGGTGTACAAAAACACAGTGATATAGGAGAAGATATGAGAGGTGTGCGAAAACACAGCGATATAGGGGAAGGTATGAAAGGTGCACGAAAACACAGAGATATACACGGGAAGGAATGGGAGGTGCTTGAATACACAGCGATATAGGGGACGTTATGAGATGTGCATAAAAACACGGCGATATAGGGGAAGTTATGAGAGGTGCGCAAAAATACAGCAATATAGGAGAAGTTATGAGAGGTGTGTGAAAACACAGCGATATAGTGGGAGGTATGAGAGGTACACGAAAACACAGCGATATAGGGGAAGGTATGGGAGGTGTTCGAAAGCAGGGCGATATAGGGGAAGTTATGAGAGGTGTGTGAAAACACAGCGATATAGGGGGAGGTATGAGAGGTACACGAAAACACAGCGATATAGGGGAAGGTATGGGAGGTACTCGAAAGCAGGGCGATACAGTGGAAGTTATGAGAGGTGCGTGAAAAACCAGCGATATAGGGGACGTTATGAGACGTGCATGAAAACACAGCGATATTGGGGAAGCCATGAGAGGTGTGCGAAAATACAGCGATATAGGCGACGCTATGGGAGTGTGCTAAGACAGGGCGATATAGGGGAAGGTATGAGAGGAGCGCGAAGTCACAGCAATATAGGGGATGCTATGGCAGGTGCGCGAATACACAGAGATATAGGGGACATTATGAGATGTGCATGAAAACACGGCAATATAGGGGAAGGTATTGGAGCTGCGCAAAAATACAGCGATATAGGAGAAGTTATGAGAGGTGCGTGAAAACACAGCGATATAAGGGAAGGTAGGAGAGGTGCACGAAAACATAGCTATATTGGGGAAGGTATGGGAGGTGAGCAAAAACAGGGCGATATAGGGGAAGTTATCAGAGGTGCGTGAAGGCACAGCAATACAGGGGATGCTATGAGAGGTGCGCGAAAACACCGTGATATAGGGGAAGACATGAGAGGTGCGCAAAAACAGGGCAATATAGTGGAAACTATGGGATGTGTGCGAAACCACGGCGATACAGGGGAATGTATCAGAGGTGCGAGAAAACACAGCCATATAGGGGACGCCATGGGACATGTGCAAAAAAACAGTGATATAGAGGAATGCATGAGAGGTGTGTGAGAAAACGGCGATATAGGGGAAATTGTAAGAGGTGCGCGAAAACATGGCAATACAGGAGAATGTATCAGAGGTGCGAGAAAACACAGCGATATAGGGGAAGTAATGATAGGAGCGAAAACATTACGATATAAGTTAAGACATGCGAGGTGCGCGAAAACACGGCGATATAGGGTAAGCTATGAGAGGTGAGCAATAACACAGCGATCAAGTTGAAGATATAGGATGTGCGCGAAAACAGCGATGTAGGCGAAGCTATGGGAGGTGCGCGAAAACACAACGATTTAGGGGACGGTATGAGATGTGCATGAATACACGGCGATATTGGCGAAGCCATGAGAGGTGCCTGAAAACACAGCGATATAGGGGAAGGTATGAGAGGTGTTGCAAATCACAGCGATAAAGGAGAAGTTAAGAGAGGTGCGTGAAAACACAGCGATAGAGGGGAAGGTATGAGAGGTGCGCGAAAATACAGCGATATAGGGGACGGTATGAGATGTGCATGAATACACGGCGATATCGGGGAAGCCATCAGAGGTGCAAGAAAACACAGCGATATAGGGGACGTTATGAGATGTGTGTAAAAACACGGCGATATAGGGGAAGGTATGAGAGGTGTGCAAAAACACAGCGATATAGGAGAAGTTAAGAGAGGTGCGTGAAAACACAGCGATTTAGGGGAAGGTATGAGAGGAGTACGAAAACACAGCGATATCGGGAAAGTATGGGAGGTGCGCGAAAACAGGGCGATATAGGGGAAGCTATGAGAGGTGAGCAAAAAACACGGCGATACAGGGGACGCTCTGGGAGGTGCGTGAATACACAGCGATATAGGGGACGTGATGAGATGTGCGTGAAAATGCAACAATATTAGTGAAGGTATGAGAGGAGCACGAAAACACAGCGATATAGGGGAAGGCATGAGAGGTGTGCGAAAACATGGCGATACGGGAGAATGTATCAATTATGCGAGAAAACACAGCGATCTAGGGGAAGTATTGAGAGGAGCGAAAACATAGCGATCTAGGTGAAGACATGAGAGGTGAGCAAAAACACTGCGATACAGGGGAAGCTATGAGAGGAGATCAATAACACAGCGATAAAGCTGAATCTATGGGATGTGCACAAAAAGACAGCAATATAGGGGAAGCTATGAGAGGTGCGCAAGTCACAGCGATTTAGGGGATGCGATGGGAGGTATGTGAATATACAGCGATATAGGGGACGCTATGAGAGGTGCGTGAAAACACAGCGATATAGGGGGAGATATGAGAGGTACACAAAATCACAGCGATAAGGGGAAGGTATGGGAGGTGCTCGAAAACAAGGCGATATAGGGGATGCTATGGGAGGTGCGCGAAAACACAGTAATATAGGGGACAGTATGAGATGTGCATAAAAACACGGCGATATAGGGGGAGGTATGAGAGGTGCGCGAAAACACAGCGATGTAGTGGAATACATGAGAGGTGCACGAAAACAGGGCAATTTAGTGGAAGCTATGGGATGTGCACGAAAACAGGGCGAATAGGGGAAGGTATGAGAGGTGCGTGAAAACCCAGCAATATAGGGGACGTTATGAGATGTGCATGAAAACACGGTGATATAGGGGAAGGTATGAGAGGTGTGTGAAGGCAGAGCGATATAGAGAATGTTATGGGAGGTGCACGAATACACAGCGAAATAGGGGACGTTATGAGATGTGCATGAAAACACAGCGATATACGGGAAGGTATGAGAGGTGCACGAAAACGCAGCGATATAAGGGAAGGTATAGGAGATGCGCAAAAACAGGGCGATATTGGGGAAGGTATGAGGGGTGCGCAAAAACACAGCGATATAGGGGAAAGTATGAGAGGTGCGCGAAGGCACACCGATATAGGGGATGCTATGGCATGTGCGGGAAAACACAGTAATATAGTGGACGGTATGAGATGTGCAAAAAACACGGCGATATACGGGGAGGTATGAGAGGTGCGTGAAAACACAGCGATGTAGTGGAATACATGAGAGGTGCACGAAAACAAGGCAATATAGTGGAAGCTATGGGATGTGCACGAAAACAGGGCGATGTAGGGGAAGGTATGAGAGGTGCGCGAAAACACAGCGATATAGGGGACGGAATGGGACGTACGCGAAAATACAGTGATATAGGGGAAGGTATGATAGCTGTGCGAGAACACGGCGATATAGGGGAAATTATGAGAGGTGTGTGAAAACACGGCGATACGGGAGAATGTATGATATGTTCTAGAAAACACAGCGATATAGGGGAAGTATTGAGAGGAGCGAAAATATAGCGATCTAGGTGATGACATGAGAGGTGCGCGAAAACACGGCGATATGGGAGAAGCTATGAGAGGTGAGCAAAAACACGGCGATAAAGCTGAATCTATGGGATGTGCGCGAAAAGACAGCGATATTGGGGAAGCTATGAGAGGTGCATGAAAACACAGAGATGTAGGAGAAGTTATGAGAGGTGCGTGAAAACACAGTGATATAGGGGACGTGATGAGATGTGCATGAAAACGCAGCGATATTAGGGAAGGTATGAGGGGTGTACAAAAACACAGAGATATAGGAGAAGATATGAGAGGTGTGCGAAAACACAGCGATATAGGGGAAGGTATGAAAGGTGCACGAAAACACAGAGATATACATGGGAAGGAATGGGAGGTGCTTGAATACACAGCGATATAGGGGACGTTATGAGATGTGCATAAAAACACGGCGATTTAGGGGAAGTTATGAGAGGTGCGCAAAAATACAGCAATATAGGAGAAGTTATGAGAGGTGTGTGAAAACACAGCGATATAGTGGGAGGTATGAGAGGTACATGAAAACACAGCGATATAGGGGAAGGTATGGGAGGTGTTCGAAAGCAGGGCGATATAGGGGAAGTTATGAGAGGTGTGTGAAAACACAGCGATATAGGGGGAGGTATGAGAGGTACACGAAAACACAGCGATATAGGGGAAGGTATGGGAGGTACTCGAAAGCAGGGCGATACAGTGGAAGTTATGAGAGGTGCGTGAAAAACCAGCGATATAGGGGACGTTATGAGACGTGCATGAAAACACCGCGATATTGGGGAAGCCATGAGAGGTGTGCGAAAATACAGCGATATAGGCGACGCTATAGGAGTGTGCTAAGACAGGGCGATATAGGGGAAGGTATGAGAGGTGCGCGAAGTCACAGCCATATAGGGGATGCTATGGCAGGTGCGCGAATACACAGAGATATAGGGGACATTATGAGATGTGCATGAAAACACGGCAATATAGGGGAAGGTATTGGAGCTGCGCAAAAATACAGCGATATAGGAGAAGTTATGAGAGGTGCGTGAAAACACAGCGATATAAGGGAAGGTAGGAGAGGTGCACGAAAACATAGCGATATTGGGGAAGGTATGGGAGGTGAGCGAAAACAGGGCGATATAAGGGAAGTTATGAGAGGTGCGTGAAGGCACAGCAATACAGGGGATGCTATGAGAGCTGCACGAAAACACCGTGATATAAGGGAAGACATGAGAGGTGCGCAAAAACAGGGCAATATAGTGGAAACTATCGGATGTGCGCGAAACCACGGCGATACAGGGGAATGTATCAGAGGTGCGAGAAAACACAGCCATATAGGGGACGCCATGGGACATGTGCAAAAAAATAGTGATATAGAGGAATGTATGAGAGGTGTGTGAGAAAACGGCGATATAGGGGAAATTGTAAGAGGTGCGCGAAAACATGGCAATACAGGAGAATGTATCAGAGGTGCGAGAAAACACAGCAATATAGGGGAAGTAATGATAGGAGCGAAAACATTGCGATATAAGTTAAGACATGCGAGGTGCGCGAAAACACGGCGATATAGGGTAAGCTATGAGAGGTGAGCAATAACACAGCGATCAAGGTGAAGATATGGGATGTGCGCGAAAACAGCGATGTAGGCGAAGCTATGGGAGGTGCGCGAAAACACAACGATTTAGGGGACGGTATGAGATGTGCATGAATACACGGCGATATTGGGGATGCCATGAGAGGTGCCTGAAAACACAGCGATATAGGGGAATGTATGAGAGGTGTTGCAAATCACAGCGATATAGGAGAAGTTAAGAGAGGTGCATGAAAACACAGCGATAGAGGGGAAGGTATGAGAAGTGTTTGAAAATACAGCGATATAGGGGACGGTATGAGATGTGCATGAATACACGGCGATATCGGGGAAGCCATCAGAGGTGCCAGAAAAGACAGCGATATAGGGGACGTTATGAGATGTGCGTAAAAACACGGCGATATAGGGGAAGGTATGAGAGGTGTTCAAAAACACAGCGATATCGGAGAAGTTAAGAGAGGTGCGTGAAAACACAGCGATTTAGGGGAAGGTATGAGAGGAGTACGAAAACACAGCGATATCGGGAAAGTATGGGAGGTGCGCGAAAACAGGGCGATATAGGGAAAGCTATGAGAGGTGAGCAAAAAACACGGCGATACAGGGGACGCTCTGGGAGGTGCGTGAATACACAGCGATATAGGGGACGTCATGAGATGTGCATGAAAATGCAACAATATTAGTGAAGGTATGAGAGGAGCGCGAAAACACAGCGATATAGGGGAAGGCATGAGAGGTGCACGGAAACACAGCGGTATAGGGGAAGGTATGAGAGGTGCGCGAAAACACAGCGATATAGGGGAAGGCATGAGAGGTGCACGAAAACAGCGATATAGGTGAAGGAATGGGAGGTGCGCGAAAACAGGGCGATATATGTGAAGGAATGGGACGTGCGCGAAAACACGGCGATATAGCTGAAGGAATGGGAGGTGCGCGAAAACAGGGCGATATAGATGAAGTTATGAGAGGTATGCGAAGGCACGGCAATATAGGGGATGCTACGGAATGTGCGCGAAAACACAGTGATATGGGGAAGACAGGAGAGGTGCGCGAAAACACGGCGATATATGGGAATCTATGAGAGGTGAGCAAAAACACGGCGATACAGGGGAAGCTATGAGAGGTGAGCAATAACACAGCGATAAAGGTGAATCTATGCGATGTGCGCGAAAAGACAGCGATATAGGGAAAGTTATGAGAGGTGCGCAAGGCACAGCGATCTGGGGGATGCTATGGGAGGTGTGTGAATACACAGCGTTACAGGGGACGTGATGAGATGTGCATGAAAACGCAGCGATATTAGGGAAGGTATGAGAGGTGCACAAAAACACAGCGATATAGGAGAAGTTATGAGAGGTGTGTGAAAACACAGCGATATAGGGGAAGATATGAGAGGTGCACGAAAACAGCGATATTGGTGAAGGAATGGGAGGTGCGCGAAAACTGGGCGATATAAGTGAAGGAATGGGAGGTGCACGAAAACAGGGCGCTATAGGGGATGCTATGGGAGGTGCGCGAATACACAGCGATATAGGGGACGTTATGAGATGTGCATAACAATACGGCGATATAGGGGAAGTTATGACAAGTGCGCAAATACACTGCGATGTAGGCGAAGGTATGAGAGGTGTGTGAAAGCACAGCGATATAGGGGACGGTATGAGATGTGCATGAATACGCGGCAATAGTCGGGAAACCATGAGAGGTGTGCGAAAACACAGTGATACACGGGAAGTTATGAGAGGTGCGCAAGGCACAGCGATATAGGAGAAGGTATGGAAGGTGCTCGAAAACAGGGTGATATAGATGAAGGCACAGCAATATAGGGGATGCTATGGAAGGTGCACGAAAACACAATGATATAGTGGAAGACATGAGAGGTGCGCGAAAACAAGGCAATATAGTGGAAGCTATGAGAGGTGAGCTAAAACCCACCGATACAGGGGAAGCTATGAGAGGTGAGCAATAACACAGCGATAAAGGTGAATCTATGGTATGTGCGCGAAAAGACATCGATATAGGAGAAGGTATGAGAGGTGTGCGAAAACACAGCGATATAGGGGAAGTTATGAGATGTGCATGAAAACACGGCGATATAGGGGAAGGTATAAGAGGTGCACGAAGGCACAGCGATATAGGGGATGCTATGGGAGGTGCGCGAAAACACAGTGATATAGGGGACAGTATGAGATGTGTATGAAAACACGGCGATATATGGGAAGCTATGAGAGGTGCGCGAGAACACGGCGATATAGGGGAAAGTATGAGACGTGTGCGAAAACTTGGCGTTACAGGGGAATGCATCAGAGGTGCGAGAAAACACAGCGATGTAGGGGAAGACATGAGACGTGCGCAAAAACATGGCAATATAGTGGAAGTTATGGGATGTGCGCTAAAACAGGGCGATGTAGGGGAAGGTATGAGAGGTGTGCGAATGCGCAGCGATATAGGGGATGCTATGGGAGGTGCGTGAATACACAGCGATATAGGGGAAGGTATGAGAGATGTGCGAGAACACAGCGATACAGGGGAAGGTGTGAGAGGTGCGCGAAAGCACAGCGATATATGGGAAAGTTTGAGATGTGCGTGAGTACACGGTGATAGATGGGAAACCATGAGAGGTGTGCGAAAAAACAGCGATATAGGGGACGTGATGAGATGTGCATGAAAACGCAGCGATATTAGGGAAGGTATCAGAGGTGCACAAAAATACAGCGATATAGGGGAAGTTATGAGAGGTGCGTGAAAACCCAGCGATATAGGGAATGTTATGGGAGGTGCTCGAAAACACAGCGAAATAGGGGAAGGTATGAGAGGTGCACGAAAACAGGGCGATATAGGGGAAGGTATCAGAGGTGCACGAAGGCACAGCGATATAGGGGATGCTATGGGAGGTGCGCGAAAACACAGTAATATAGGGGACGGTATGAGATGTGCATAAAAACATGGCGAAATAGGGGAAGGTATCAGAGGTGCACGAAGGCACAGCGATATAGGGGATGCTATGGGAGGTGCGCGAAAACACAGCGATATAGGAGACGGTATGAGATGTGCATAAAAACATGGCGATATAGGGGCAGGTATGAGAGGTTCGCGTAAACACGGCGATACAGGGGAAAGTATGAGAGGTGCGCGAAAACTTGGCGTTACAGGGGAATGCATCAGAGGTGCCAGAAAACACAGCGATGCAGTGGAATACATGAGAGGTGCGCGAAAACAGGGCAATATAGTGGAAGATATGGGCTGTGCATGAAAACAGGACGATATAGGGGAAGGTATAAGAGGTGCACAAAAAACACAGCAATATAGGAGACGCAATGGGACGTGTGTAAAAACACAAAGATATAGGGGAAGGTATGAGAGGTGTGCGAGATTTCGGCGATATAGGTTAAATTATAAGAGGTGTGCGAAAACACGTCGATACGGGAGAATGTATCAGATGTGCGAGAAAACAGCTCTATAGGGGAAGTATTGAGAGGAGCAAAAACATAGCGATCTTGGTGAAGACATGAGAGGTGCGCGAAAACACAGCGATATAGGGGAAGCTATGAGAGGTGAGTAAAAACACGGCGATACAGGGGAAGCTATGAGAGGTGAGCAATTACACAGCGATAAAGGTGAATCTATGGGATGTGCGTGAAAAGACAGCGATATAGGGGAAGCTATGAGAGGTGCGCAAGGCACAGCGATATAGGGGATACTATGGGATGTGCGTGAATACACAGCGATATAAAGGACGTGATGAGATGTGCATGAAAACGCAACGGTATTAGGGAAGGTATGAGAGGTGCACAAAAACACAGCTATATAGGAGAAGTTATGAGAGGTGTGCGAAAACACAGTGATATAGGGGAAGGTATGGGAGGTGCACGAATACACAGCGATATAGGGGACGTTATGAGATGTGCGTAAAATCACGGCGATATTGGGGAAGTTATGAGAGGTGCGCAAAAATACAGAAATATAGGAGAAGTTATGAGAGGTGCGTGAAAACACAACGATATAGGGGGAGATATGAGAGGTGCATGAACACGCAGCGATATAAGGGAAGGTATAGGAGGAGCGCGAAAACAGGGTGATATAGGGGAAGGTATGAGAGGTGCACGAAGGCACAGCGATTTAGGGGATGCTATGGGAGGTGCATGAATATACAGCGATATAGGGGACGTGATGAGATGTGCATGAAAACGCAGCGATATTAGGGAAGGTATGAGAGGTGCACAAAAACACAGCGATATAGGAGAAGTTATGAGAGGTGTGTGAAAACACAGCGATATAGGGAAAGGTATGAGAGATGCACGAAAACAGCGATATAGGTGAAGGAATGGGAGGTGCGCGAAAACAGGGCGATATAGGTGAAGGAATGGGAGGTGCGTGAAAACAGGGCGATATAGGGGAAGGTATGAGAGGTGCGCGAAGGCACAGCGATATAGGGGATGCTATGGGAGGTGCGCAAATACACAGCGATATAGGGGACGTTATGAGAGGTGCGCAAAAACACGGCGATACCGGGAAAGCTATGAGAGGTGAGCAATAGCACAGCAATAAAGGTGAATCTATGGGATGTGCGCGAAAAGACAGCGATATAGGGGAAGGTATGAGAGGTGCGCAAGGCACAGCGATATAGGGGGAGGTATGAGAGGTGCACGAAAACACAGCGATATAGGGGAAGGTATGGAAGGTGATCGAAAACTGGGTGATATAGATGAAGCTATGAGAGGTATGCGAAGGCATAGCAATATAGGGGATGCTATTGAAGGTGCGCGAAAACACAGTGATATAGGGGAAGCTATGAGAGGTGAGCAAAAACACGGCGATACAGGGGAAGCTATGAGAGGTGAGCAATAACACAGCGATAAAGGTGAAACTATGGGATGCCTGCGAAAAGACATCGATATAGGGAAAGGTATGAGTGGTGCGCAAGGCACAGCCATATAGGAGATGCTATGGGAGGTGCGTGTATACACTGTGATATAGGGGACGTGATGAGATGTGCATGAAAACGCAGCGATATTAGGGAAGGTATGAGAGGTGCACAAAAACACAGCGATGTAGGAGAAGTTATGAGAGGTGTGTGAAAACACAGCGATATAGGGGAAGGTATGAGAGGTGCACGAAAACAGCGATATAGGTGAAGGAATGGGAGGTGCGCAAAAACAGAGCGATTTCGGGGAAGGTATGAGAGGTGCATGAAGGCAAAGCGATATAGGGGATGCTATGGGAGGTGCGCGAATACACAGCGATATAGGGGACGTGATGAGATGTGCAAGAAAACGCAACGGTATTAAGGAAGGTATGAGAGGTGCACAAAAACACAGCTAGATAGGAGAAGTTATGAGAGGTGTGCGAAAACACAGCGATATAGGGGAAGGTATGGGAGGTGCACGAATACACAGCGATATAGGGGACGTTATGAGATGTGCATAAAATCACGGCGATGTAGGGGAAGCTATGAGAGGTGAGCAATAACACAGCGATAAAGGTGAATCTATAGGATGTGCGCGACAAGACAGCGATATAGGGGAAGGTACGAGAGGTGCGCAAGGCACAGCGATAAAGGAGAAGGTATGGAAGGTGCTCGAAAACAGGGTGATATAGATGAAGTTATGAGAGGTATGCGAAGGCACAGCAATATAGGGGATGCTATCGAAGGTGCGCGAAAACACAGTGATATAGGGGAAGACATGAGAGGTACGCGAAAACAAGGCAATATAGTGGAAGCTATGAGAGGTGAGCTAAAACCCGGCAATACAGGGGAAGCTATGAGAGGTGAGCAATAACACAGCGATAAAGGTGAATCTCTGGGATGTGTGCGAAAGGACAGCGATATAGGGGAAGGTAGGAGAGGTGCGCAAGACACAGCGATATAGGGGACGGTATGAGATGTGCATGAATACACGGTGATAGTCGGGAAACCATGAGAGGTGTGTGAAAACACAGCGATATAGGGGAAGTTCTGAGAGGTGCGCAAAAACAGGACGATATCGGGGAAGTTATGAGAAGTGCGTGAAAACCCAGCAATATAGGGGACGTTATGAGATGTGCATGAAAACACGGCGATATAGGAGAAGGTATGAGATGTGCACGAAGGCACAGCGATATAGGGGATGTTATGGGAGGTGCACGAAAACACAGTGATATAGGGGACGGTATGAGATGTGTATGAAAACACGGCGATATAAGGGAAGCTATGAGAGGTGCGCGAAAACACGGTGATATAGGGGAAATTATGAGAGGTGCGCGAAAACTTGGCGTTACAGGGGAATGCATCAGAGGTGTGAGAAAACACAGCGATGTAGGGGAAGACATGAGAGGTGCACAAAAACAGGGCTATATAGTGGAAGCTATGGGATGTGCGCTAAAACAGGGCAATGTAGGGGAAGGTATGAGAGGTGCATGAAAGCACAGCGATCTGGAGGACGCTATGGGACGTGCGCGAAAACACAGTGATATAGGGGAAGGTATGAGAGATGTGCGAGAACACAGCGAGATAGGGGAAAGTATGAGAGGTGCGCGAAAACTTGGCGTTACAGGGGAATGCATCAGAGGTGCCAGAAACCACAGTGATGGAGTGGAATACAAGAGAGGTGCGGGAAAACAGGGTAATATAGTGGAAGCTATGCAATGTGCACGCAAACAGGGCGATATAGGGTAAGGTATGAGAGGTGTGCGAGAACACGGCGATAAAGGGGAAATTATGAGAGGTGTGCGAAAACACGGCGATACAGGGGAAGCTATGAGAGGTGAGCAATAACAAAGCGATAAAGGTGAATCTACGGGATGTGAGCGAAAAGACAGTGATATAGGGGAAGCAATTAGAGGTGCGCAAGGCACAGCGATATAGGGGATGCTATGGAGGTGCGTGAATACACAGCTATGTAGGGGACGTGATGATATGTGCATGAAAACGCAGTGATATAGGGGAAGGTATGAAAGGTGCACGAAAACACAGAGATGTATACGGGAAGGAATGGGAGGTGCACGAATACACAGCCATATAGGGGAGTTATGAGATGTGCATGAAAACACAGCCATATAGGGGAAGCTATGAGAGGTGCACGAAAACGCAGTGATATAAGGGAAGGTATAGGAGGTGCGTGAAAACAGGGCAATATAGGGGAAGGTGTGAGAGGTGCATGAAAACGCAGCGATATAAGGTGAAGCTAAGGGATGTGCGCGAAAACAGCGATGTAGGCGAAACTATGGGAGGTGCGCGAAAGCACAGCGATATAGGGGAAGGTATGAGATGTGCGAAAAAATACATCCATATAGGGGAAGGTATGAGAGTTGCGTGAAAACATAGTGATATAGGTGAAGGTATGAGAGGAGCGCGAAAACAGGGCGATATAGGGGAAGTTATGAGAGGTGCGTGAAAACCCAGCGACATTGGGGACGTTATGAGATGTGCATGAAAACACGGTGATATTGGGGAAGGTATGAGCGGTGTGCAAAAACACAGCATATACGGTAATGCATGAGAGGTGCGCGAAGGCACAGTGATATAGGGGATGGTATGGGAGGTGCGTAAATACACAGCGATATAGGGGACGTTATGAGATGTGCATGAAAACACGGAAATATAGAGGAAGTTATACGAGCTGCGCAAAAATACAGTGATATTTGGGAAGTTATGAGAGGTGCGTGAAAACACAGCGATATAAGGGAAGGTATGAGAGGTGCACGAAAACACTGCGATATTGGGGAAGGTATGGGAGGTGCGCGAATACAGGGAAATATAGGGGAAGTTATGAGAGGTGCGCGAAGGCACAGCGATATAGGGGATGCTATGAAAGGTGCGCGAAAACACCGTAATATAGGGGAAGACATGAGAGGTATGCAAAAACAAGGCGAAAAAGTGGAACCTATGGGATGTGCGCAAAACCACGGCGATACAGGGGAATGTATCAGAGGTGCGAGAAAACACAGCGATATAGGGGACGCTATGGGACATGCGCAAAAAAACAGTGATATAGGGGAAGGCATGAGAGGTGTGCGAGAACTCGGCGATATAGAGGAAATTATGAGAGGTGTGCGAAAACACGGCGATACGGGAGAGTGTATCAGATGTGCGAGAAAACACAGCGATATAGGGGAAGTATTGAGGGGAGCGAAAACATAGAGATCTAGGTGAAGACATGAGAGGTGCGCGAAAACACGGCGATGTAGGGGAAGCTATGAGAGGTGAGCAAAAACACGGTGATACAGGGGAAGCTATGAGAAGTGAGCAATAACACAGCGATAAAGGTGAATCTATGGGATGTGCGCGAAAAGACAGCGATATAGGGGAAGCTATGAGAGATGCGCAAGGCACAGCGATATAGGGGATGCTATGGGAGGTGCGTGAATACACAGTGATATAGGGGACGTGATGAGATGTGCATGAAAACGCAGCGATATAAGGGAAGATATCAGAGGTGCACAAAAACACAGCAATATAGGAGAAGTTATGAGAGGTGTACGAAAACACAGCGATATAGGGGAAGATATGAAAGGTGCACAAAAACACAGAGATATATTCGGGAAGGAATGGGAGGTGCCCAAATACACAGCGATATAGGGGACGTTATGAAATGTGCATGAAAACACAGCCATATAGGGGAAGGTATGAGAGGTGCACGAAAACGCAGCGATATAAGGGAAGGTATAGGAGGTGCGCGAAAAGAGGGCGACATAGGGGAAGGTATGAGAGGTGCACGAAGGCACAGCGATATAGGGGATGCTATGGGAGTGCGCGAAAACACAGCGATATAGGAGACGGTATGAGATGTGCATAAAAACATGGCAATATAGGGGGAGGTATGAGAGGTGCGCATATATACGGCGACATAGAGGAAGTATGAGAGGTGCGCGAAAACTTGGTGTTACAGGGGAATGCATCAGAGGTGCCAGAAAACACATCGATGTAGTGGAAGACATGAGAGGTGCATGAAAACAGGGTAATATAGTGGAAAGTATGGGATGTGTGCGAAAACAGGGCCATATAGGGGAAGGTATGAGAGGTGCGCGAGAACACGGCGATATAGGGGAAATAATGAAGGTGTGCGAAAACACAGCGATACGGGAGAATGTATCAATTGTGCGAGAAAAAACAGCGATATAGGGGAAGTATTGAGAGGAGCGAAAACAGCGATCTAGGTGAAGACATGAGAGGTGCGCGAAAACACGGCGATATGGGGGAAGCTATGAGAGGTGAGCAATAACACAGCGATAAAGGTGAATCTATGGGATGTGCGCGAAAAGACAGCGATATAGGGGAAGCTATGAGAGGTGCGCAAGGCACAGCGATATAGGGGATGCTATGGGAGGTGCGTGAATACACAGCGATATAGGGGACGTGATGAGATGTGCATGAAAACGCAGCGATATTAAGGAAGGTATCAGAGGTGCACAAAAACACAGCGATATAGGAGAAGTTATGAGAGGTGTGCGAAAACACAGCGATATAGGGGAAGATATGAAAGGTGCACGAAAGCACAGAGATATATTCGGGAAGGAATGGGAGGTGCACGAATACACAGCGATATAGGGGACGTTATGATATGTGCATGAAAACACAGCCATATAGGGGTAGGTATGAGAGGTGCACGAAAACGCAGCGATATAGGGGAAGGTATGAGAGGTGCACGAAGGCACAGCGATATAGGGGATGCTATGGGAGTGCGCGAAAACACAGCGATATAGGAGACGGTATGAGATGTGCATAAAAACATGGCGTTACAGGGGAATGCATCAGAGGTGCCAGAAAACACAGCAATGTAGTGGAAGACATGAGAGGTGCACGAAAACAGGGCATTATAGTGGAAGGTACGGGATGTGCGCGAAAACAGGGCGATATAGGGGAAGGTATGAGAGGTGCGCGAGAACACGGCGATATAGGGGAAATAATGAGAGGTGTGCCAAAACAGCGATACGGGAGAATGTATCAATTGTGTGAGAAAACACAGCGATTTCGGGGAAGTATTGAGAGGAGCGAAAACATAGCGATCTAGGTGAAGACATGAGAGGTGAGCAAAAACACGGCGATACAGGGGAAGCTATGAGAGGTGAGCAATAACACAGCGATAAAGCTGAATCTATGGGATGTGCACAAAAAGACAGCGATATGGGAGAATGTATCAGAGGTGCGAGAAAACACAGCGATATAGGGGAAGTATTGAGAGGAGCGAAAACATAGCGATCTAGGTGAAGACATGAGAGGTGAGCAAAAACACGGCGATATAGGGGAAGCTATGAGAGGTGCGCAAGGCACAGCGATATAGGGGATGCTATGGGAGGTGCGCGAATACACAGCGATATAGGGGACGTGATGAGATGTGCATGAAAACTCAGCGATATTCGGGAAGGTATGAGAGGTGCACAAAAACTCAGTGATATAGAAGAAGTTATGAGAGGTGTGTGAAAACACAGCGATATAGGGGAAGGTATGAAAGGTGCACGAAAACACAGCGACATAGGGGAAGGAATCGGAGGTGCGCGAAAACTGTGCGATATTGGGGATCGTATGCGATGTGCATAAAAACACGGCAATATAGGGGAAGTTATGAGAGGTACGCAAAAATACAGCAATACAGGAGAAGGTATGAGAGGTGCGTGAAAACACAGCGATATAAGGGGAGGTATGAGAGGTACACGAAAACACAGCAATATAGGGGAAGTTATGGGAGGTGCTCGAAAACAGGGTGATATAGGGAAAGGTATGAGAGGTGTGCGAAGGCACAGCAATGTAGGGGATGGTATGGGAGGTGCACGAAAACACAGCGATATAGGGGAAGATATGAGAGGTGTGCGAGAACACGTTGAAACAGGGAACAGTATCAGAAGTGCGAGAACACAGAGTGATAGAGGGGAAGTAATGAGAGGAGCGGAAACACAGCGATATAGGTGAAGACATGAGAGGTGCGCGAAAACACGGCAATATAGGGTAAGCTATGAGAGGTAAGCAATAACACAGCGATAAAGTTGAAGTTATGGGATGTGCGCGAAAACAGGGCGATATAGGGGAAGATATGAGAGGTGCGCAAGAACACAGCGATGTATACGAACTCATGGGAGGTGCGCGGGAAACAGGGCGATATAGGGGAAGGTATGAGCGGTGCGCGAAAGCACAGAGATACAGGGGATGGTATGGGAGGTGCGTGAATACACAGAGATATAGGAGACGTTATGAGATGTGCATGAAAACACGGCGATATTGGGGAAGCCATGAGAGGTGTGCGAAAATACAGCGATTTAGGGGACGGTATGGGAGGTGTGCGAAAACAGGGCGACATAGGGGATGGTATGAGAGGTGCGCGAAGGCACAGTGATATAGGGGATGCTATGGCAGGTGCGCGAATACACAGCGATATAGGGGACGTTATGAGATGTGCATGAAAACACATCAATATAGGGGAAGCCATGAGAGGTGTGCAAAAATACATCGATATAGGGGAAGGTATGAGAGGTGCGCGAAAACACAGTGATATAGGGGAAGGTATGAGAGGAGCGCGAAAACAGGGCGATAGAGGGGAGGTTATGAGTCTGCGTGAAAACCCAGCGACATTGGGGACGTTAGGAGATGTGCATGAAAATATGGTGATATTGGGGAAGGTATGAGAGTTGTGCAAAAACACAGCGGAATACGGGAATGCATGAGAGGTGCACGAAAATAGCGATATAGTTGAAGGAATGGGAGGTGCGCGAAAACAGGGCGATATTTGGGAAGGTATGAGAGGTGCGCGAAGGCACAGCAATACAAGGGATGCTGTGGGAGGTGCGCAAATACAGAGCGATATAGGGGACGTTATGAGATGTGCATGAAAACACATCAATATAGGGAAAGGTATGAGATGTGCGGAAAAATACATCGATATAGGGGAAGGTATGAGAGGTGCGCGAAAACAGCGATGTAGGCGAAGCTATGGGAGGTGCGTGAAAGCACAGCGATATAGGGGAAGGTACGAGATGTGCATGAATACACGGCGATAGTCGGGAAGCCGTGAGAGGTGTGCGAAAACACAGCGATATAGGGGAAGGTATGAGAGCTGCGTGAAAACACAGTGATATAGGGGAAGGTATGAGAGGAGCGCGAAAACAGGGCGATAGAGGGGAAGTTATGAGAGGTGCGTGAAAACCCAGCGACATTGGGGACGTTATGAGATGTGCATGAAAACACGGTGATATTGGGGAAGGTATGAGAGGTGTGCAAAAACACAGCGGTATACGGGAATGCATGAGAGGTGCACGAAAACAGCGAAATAGGTGAAGGAATGGGAGGTGCGCGAAAACAGGGCGATATTTGGGAAGGTATGAGAGGTGCGCGAAAGCACAGCGATATAACGGAAGCTATGGGAGGTGCGCGAATATACAGCGATATAGAGGACGTTATGAGATGTGCATAACAGCACGGCGATATAGGGGAAGCTATGAGAGGTGAGCAATAACACAGCGATAAAGGTGAATCTATGGGATGTGTGTAAAAAGACAGCGATACAGGGGAAGTTATGAGATGTGCCTGAAAACGCAGTGATATTAGGGAAGGTATGAGAGGTGCACAAAAACACAGCGATATAGGAAAAGTTAAGAGAGGTGCCTGAAAACACAGCGATATAGGGGAAGGTATGAGAGGTTCACGAAGGCACAGCGATATAGGGATGCTATGGGAGGTGCGCGAAAACACAGCGATATAGGAGACGGTATGAGATGTGCATAAAAACATGGCGATATAGGGGGAGGTATGAGAGGTGCGCGTAAACACGGCGATATAGGGGAAAGTATGAGAGGTGCGTGAAAACTTGGCGTTACAGGGGAATGCATCAGAGGCACCAGAAAACACAGCTATGTAGTGGAATACATGAGAGGTGCGCTAAAACAGGGCAATATAGTGGAAGCTATGGGATGTGTACGAAAACAGGGCGATATAGGGGAAGCTATGAGAGGTGCGCGAAAACAAAGCGATATAGGGGACGCAATGGGACGTGCGCGAAAACACAGTGATATAGGGGAAGTTATGAGAGGTGTGCGAGAACACGGGGATATAGGGTAAATTATGAGAGATGTGTGAAAGCACGGCGATACGGGAGAATGTATCAGATGTGCGAGAAAACACAGCCATATAGGGGAAGTATTGAGAGGATCGAAAACAGCGATCTAGGTGAAGACATGAGAGGTGCGTGAAAACACGGCGATATAGGGGAAGCTATGAGAGGTGAGCAAAAACACGGCAATACAGGGGAAGCTATGAGAGGTGAGCAATAACACAGCGATAAAGGTGAATGTATGGGATGTGCGCGAAAAGACAGCGATATAGGGGAAGGTATGAGAGGTGCGCAAGGCACAGCGATATAGGGGATGCTATGGGAGGTGCGTGAATACACAGCGATATAGGGGACGTGATGAGATGTGCATGAAAACGCAGCGATATTAGGGAAGGTATCAGAGGTGCACAAAAACACAGCGATATAGGAGAAGTTATGAGAGGTGTGCGAAAACACAGCGATATAGGGGAAGATATGAAAGGTGCACGAAAGCACAGAGATATATTCGGGAAGGAATGGGAGGTGCACGAATACACAGCGATATAGGGGACGTTATGATATGTGCATGAAAACACAGCCATATAGGGGAAGGTATGAGAGGTGCACGAAAACGCAGCGATATAGGGGAAGGTATGAGAGGTGCACGAATGCACAGCGATATAGGGGATGCTATGGGAGTGCGCGAAAACACAGCGATATAGGAGACGGTATGAGATGTGCATAAAAACATGGCGTTACAGGGGAATGCATCAGAGGTGCCAGAAAACACAGCGATGTAGTGGAAGACATGAGAGGTGCACGAAAACAGGGCATTATAGTGGAAGGTACGGGATGTGCGTGAAAACAGGGCGATATAGGGGAAGGTATGAGAGGTGCACAAAAACACAGCGATATAGGAGAAGTTATGAGAGGTGTGCGAAAACACAGCGATATAGGGGAAGATATGAAAGGTGCACGAAAGCACAGAGATATATTTGGGAAGGAATGGGAGGTGCACGAACACACAGCGATATAGGGGACGTTATGATATGTGCATGAAAACACAGCCATATAGGGGTAGGTATGAGAGGTGCACGAAAACGCAGCGATATAGGGGAAGCTATGAGAGGTGCACAAAGGCACAGCGATATAGGGGATGCTATGGGAGTGCGCGAAAACACAGCGATATAGGAGACGGTATGAGATGTGCATAAAAACATGGCGTTACAGGGGAATGCATCAGAGGTGCCAGAGAACACAGCGATGTAGTGGAAGACATGAGTGGTGCACGAAAACAGGGCATTATAGTGGAAGGTACGGGATGTGCGCGAAAACAGGGCGATATAGGGGAAGGTATGAGAGGTGCGCGAGAACACGGCGATATAGGGGAAATAATGAGAGGTGTGCGAAAACAGCGATACGGGAGAATGTATCAATTGTGTGAGAAAACACAGCGATTTCGGGGAAGTATTGAGAGGAGCGAAAACATAGCGATCTAGGTGAAGACATGAGAGGTGAGCAAAAACACGGCGATACAGGGGAAGCTATGAGAGGTGAGCAATAACACAGCGATAAAGCTGAATCTATGGGATGTGCACAAAAAGACAGCGATATAGGGGAAGCTATGAGAGGTGCGCAAGGCACAGCGATATAGGGGATGCTATGGGAGGTGCGCGAATACACAGCGATATAGGGGACGTGATGAGATGTGCATGAAAACTCAGCGATATTCGGGAAGGTATGAGAGGTGCACAAAAACTCAGTGATATAGAAGAAGTTATGAGAGGTGTGTGAAAACACAGCGATATAGGGGAAGGTATGAAAGGTGCACGAAAACACAGCGACATAGGGGAAGGAATCGGAGGTGCGCGAAAACTGTGCGATATTGGGGATCGTATGAGATGTGCATAAAAACACGGCAATATAGGGGAAGTTATGAGAGGTACGCAAAAATACAGCAATACAGGAGAAGGTATGAGAGGTGCGTGAAAACACAGCGATATAAGGGGAGGTATGAGAGGTACACGAAAACACAGCGATATAGGGGAAGTTATGGGAGGTGCTCGAAAACAGGGTGATATAGGGAAAGGTATGAGAGGTGTGCGAAGGCACAGCAATATAGGGGATGGTATGGGAGGTGCACGAAAACACAGCGATATAGGGGAAGATATGAGAGGTGTGCGAGAACACGTTGAAACAGGGAACAGTATCAGAAGTGCGAGAACACAGAGTGACAGAGGGGAAGTAATGAGAGGAGCGGAAACACAGCGATATAGGTGAAGACATGAGAGGTGCGCGAAAACACGGCAATATAGGGTAAGCTATGAGAGGTAAGCAATAACACAGCGATAAAGTTGAAGTTATGGGATGTGCGCGAAAACAGGGCGATATAGGGGAAGATATGAGAGGTGCGCAAGAACACAGCGATGTATACGAACTCATGGGAGGTGCACGGGAAACAGGGCGATATAGGGGAAGGTATGAGCGGTGCGCGAAAGCACAGAGATACAGGGGATGGTATGGGAGGTGCGTGAATACACAGAGATATAGGAGACATTATGAGATGTGCATGAAAACACGGCGATATTGGGGAAGCCATGAGAGGTGTGCGAAAATACAGCGATTTAGGGGACGGTATGGGAGGTGTGCGAAAACAGGGCGACATAGGGGATGGTATGAGAGGTGTGCAAAAACACAACGATATAGGAGAAGTTAAGAGAGGTGCATGAAAACACAGCGATATAGGGGAAGGTATGAGAGGTGCACGAAGGCACAGCGATATAGGGGATGCTATGGGAGGTGCGCGAAAACACAGCGATATAGGAGACGGTATGAGTTGTGCATAAAAACATGGCGATATAGGGGAAGGTATGAGAGGAGCGCGAAAACAGGGCGATAGAGGGGAGGTTATGAGAGGTGCGTGAAAACCCAGCGACATTGGGGACGTTAGGAGATGTGCATGAAAACATGGTGATATTGGGGAAGGTATGAGAGTTGTGCAAAAACACAGCGGTATACGGGAATGCATGAGAGGTGCACGAAAATAGAGATATAGTTGAAGGAATGGGAGGTGCGCGAAAACAGGGCGATATTTGGGAAGGTATGAGAGGTGCTCGAAGGCACAGCAATACAAGGGATGCTATGGGAGGTGCGCAAATACAGAGCGATATAGGGGACGTTATGAGATGTGCATGAAAACACATCAATATGGGGAAAGGTATGAGATGTGCGCAAAAATACATCGATATAGGGGAAGGTATGAGAGGTGCGCGAAAACAGCGATGTAGGCGAAGCTATGGGAGGTGCGTGAATACAAAGCGATATAGGGGACGTGATGAGATGTGCATGAAAACGCAGCGATATTAGGGAGGTTATGAGAGGTGCACAAAAACACAGCGATATAGGAGAAGTTATGAGAGGTGTGTGAAAACACAGCGATATAGGGAAGGTATGAGAGGTGCACGAAAACAGCGATATAGGTGAAAGAATGGGAGGTGCGCGAAAACAGGGCGCTATAGGTGAATGAATGCGAGGAGCGCGAAAACAGGGCGATATAGCGGAAGATATGAGAGGTGCGCGAAGGCACAGCGAAATAGGGGATGTTATGAGAGGTGCACGAAAACACAGAAATATAGGGGACGTGATGAGATGTGCATGAAAACGCAGTGATATTAAGGAAGGAATGAGAGGTGCACAAAAACACAGCGATTTAGGAGAAGTTATGAGAGGTGTGTGAAAACACAGCGATATAGAGGGAGGTATGAGAGGTGCATGAAAACACAGCGATATAGAGGAAGGTATGGAAGGTGCGCGAAAACAGGGCGATATAGGGGAAGGTGAGAGGTGCGCGAAGGCAGAACAATATAAGGGATGCTATGGGATGTGCGCGAATACACAGCGATATAGGGGACGTTATGAGATGTGCATGAAAACGCGGCAATATAAGGGAAGGCATAAGAGCTGCGCAAAAATACAGTGATATAGGAGAAGTTATGAGAGGTGCGTGAAAACACAGCGATATAAGGGTGGCTATGAGAGGTGCACGAAAACTCAGCGATATTGGGGAAGGTATGGGAGGTGCGCGAAAACAGTCAATATAGGGGAAGTTATGAGAGGTGCGCGAAGGCACAGCGATATAGGGGATGATATTAGAGGTGCGCGAAAACACCGTGATATAGGGGAAGACATGAGAGGTGCGCAAAAACAGGGCAATATAGTGGAACCTATGGGATGTGCGCGAAACCACGGCGATACAGGGGAATATATCAGAGGTGCGAGAAAGCACAGCGATATAGGGGACGCCATGGGACACGCGCAAAAAAAACAGTGATATAGGGGACGGTATGAGAGGTGTGCGAGAACACGGCGATATAGGGGAAATTGTAACAGGTGCGCGAAAACATGGCAATACAGGAGAATGTATCAGAGGTCCGAGAAAACACAGCGATATAGGGGAATTAATGATAGGAGTGAAAACATAGCGATATAGGTGAAGACATGCCAGGTGCGCGAAAACACGGCGTTATAGCGTAAGGTATGAGAGGTGAGCAATAACACAGCGATCAAGGTGAAGCTATGGGATGTGCGCGACAACAGCGATGTAGGTGAAGCTATGGTAGGTGCGCCAAAACACAGCAATATAGGGGACGGTATGAGATGTGCATGAATACACGGCGATATTGGGGAAGCCATGAGAGGTGCCTGAAAACAAAGCGATATAGGGGAAGGTATGAGAGGTGTGCAAAAACACAGCGATATAGGAGAAGTTAAGAGAGGTGCGTGAAAACACAGCGATATAGGGGAAGGTATGAGAGGTTCACAAAGGCACAGCGATATAGGGGATGCTATGGGAGGTGCGGCGAAAACACAGTGATATAGGAGACGGTATGAGTTGTGCATAGAAACATGGCGATATAGGGGGAGGTATGAGAGGTTCGCGTAAACACGGCGACATAGGGGGAAAGTATGAGAGGTGCGCGAAAACTTGGCGTTACAGGGGAATACATCAGAGGTGCCAGAAAATACAACTATGTAGTGGAATACATGAGAGGTGCGCCAAAACAGGGCGATATAGGTGAATGAATGCGAGGAGCACGAAAACAGGGCGATATAGCGGAAGATATGAGAGGTGCGCGAAGGCACAGCGAAATAGGGGATGTTATGGGAGGTGCGCGAATACACAGCGATATAGGGGACGTTATGAGATGTGGATAACAATACGGCGATATAGGGGAAGTTATGAGAGGTGCGCAAAAACACGGCGATGTAGGGGAAGCTATGAGGGAGTGAGCAATAACACAGCGATAAATGTGAATCTATGCGATGTGCGCGAAAAGACAGCGATATAGGGAAAGGTATGAGAGGTGTGTGAAAACACAGCGATATAGGGGACGGTACGAGATGTACATGAATACACGACGATAGTCGGGAAACCAGGAGAGTTGTGCGAAAACACAGCGATATAGGGGAAGTTATGAGAGGTGCGCGAAAACAGGGCGATATAGAGGAAGTTATGAGAGGTGAGCAAAAATACGGCGATATAGGGGACGTTATGAGATGTGCATGAAAACACGGCGATATTCGGAAAGTTATGAGAGATGTACGAACGCACGGCGATATAGGGGATGCTATGGGAGGTGCGCGAAAACACAGTGATATAGGGTGACGGTATGAGATGTGTATGAAAACACGGGGATATATGGGAAGCTATGAGAGGTGCGCGTAAACACGGCGATATAGGGGAAAGTATGAGAGGTGCGCGAAAACTTGGCGTTACAGGCGAATGCATCAGAGGTGCGAGAAAGACAAGCGATGTAGGGAAGAAATTAGAGGGTGCGCGAAAACGGCAATATAGTGGAAGCTATGGGATGTGCGCAAAAACAGGGCGATGTAGGGGAAGGTAAGAGAGCTGCGCGAAAGCACAGCGTTATAGGGGACTCTATGGGACGTGCGCGAATACACAGTGATATAGGGGAAGGTATGAGAGATGTGCGAGAACACGACGATATAGGGGAAATTATGAAAGGTGCGCGAAAACAACGGCGATACGGAGAATGTATCAGACGTGCAGAGAAAACACAGCGATATAGGGGAATAAAGAGAGGAGCAAAACATAGTGATCTCGGTGAAGACATGAGAGGTGCACGAAAACTACGGCGATATGGGGAAGCTATGAGAGGTGAGCAAAAACACGGCGATACAGGGGAAGCTATGAGAGGTTAGCAATGACACAAGCGATAAAGGTGAATCTATGGGATGTGGGGTGAAAACACAGCGATATTAGGGGACGCTATTGGACGTGCGCAAAAACACAGCGATATAGGGGAAGTTATGAGAGGTGCGCGAAAAAACGGGCAATATAGAGGAAGTTATGAGAGGTGAGCAAAGAATACGGCGATATAGGGGACGTTATGAGATGTGCATGAAAACGCGGCAATATAGGGGAAGGCATAAGAGCTGCGCAAAAATACAGTGATATAGGAGAAGTTATGAGAGGTGCGTGAAAACACAGCGATATAAGGGTGGCTTATGAGAGGTGCACGAAAACTCAGCGATATTGGGGAAGGTATGGGAGGTGCGCGAAAACAGTCAATATAGGGGAAGTTATGAGAGGTGCGCGAAGGCACAGCGATATAGGGGATGATATTAGAGGTGCGCGAAAACACCGTGATATAGGGGAAGACATGAGAGGTGCGCAAAAACAGGGCAATATAGTGGAACCTATGGGATTGCGCGAAACCACGGCGATACAGGGGAATGTATCAGAGGTGCGAGAAAACACAGCGATATAGGGGACGCCATGGGACACGCGCAAAAAAAACAGTGATATAGGGGACGGTATAGAGGTGTGCGAGAACACGGCGATATAGGGGAAAATTGTAACAGGTGCGCGAAAACATGGCAATACAGGAGAATGTATCAGAGGTGTGAGAAAACACAGCGATATAGGGGAATTAATGATAGGAGCGAAAACATAGCAATATAGGTGAAGACATGCGAGGTGCGCGAAAAAACGGCGATATAGGGTAAGCTATGAGAGGTGAGCAATAACACAGCGATCAAGGTGAAGCTATGGGATGTGCGCGAAAACAGCGATGTAGATGAAGCTACGGGAGGTGCGCCAAAACACAGCGATATAGGGGACGGTATGAGATGTGCATGAATACACGGCGATATTGGGGAAGCCATGAGAGGTGCCTGAAAACACAGCGATATAGGGGAAGGTATGAGAGGTGCGCGAAGGCACAGGAATACAAGGGATGCTATGGGAGGTGCGCGAATACACAGCGATATAGGGGACGTTATGAGATGTGCATGAAAACACGGCAATAAAAGGGAAGGTATAAGAACTGCGCAAAAATGCAGCGAATTAGGAGAAGTTATGAGAAGTGCGTGAAAACACAGCGATATAAGGGTGGCTATGAGAGGTGCATGAAAAAACAGCGATATTGGGGAAGGTATGGGAGGTGCACGAAAACAGGGCGATATAGGGGAAGTTATGAGAAGTGCGCGAAGGCACAGCGATATAGGGGATGCTATGAGAGGTGCACGAAAACACCATGAGTTTGGGGAAGACATGAGAGGTGCGCAAAAACAGGGCAATATAGTGGAACCTATGGGAGGTGCGCGAAAACACAGCGATTTAGGAGACGGTATGAGTTGTACATAAAAACATGGCGATATAGGGGGAGGTATAAGAGGTGCGCGTAAACACGGCGATATAGGGGAAAGTATGAGAGGTGCGCGAAAATTTGGCGTTACAGGGGAATGCATCAGAGCTGCCAGAAAACACAGCTATGTCGTGGAATACATGTGAGGTGCGCGAAAGCAGGGCAATATAGTGGAAGCTATGGGATGTGCACGAAAACAGGGCGATATAGGGGAAGCTATGAGAGGTGCGCGAAAACACAGCGACATAGGGGACACAATGGGACGTGCGCGAAAACACAGTGATATACGGGAAGTTATGAGAGGTGCGCAAGGCACAGCGATACAGTGGGAGGTATGAGAGGTGCACGAAAACACAGAAATATATGGGACGTGATGAGATGTGCATGAAAACGTAGTGATATTAGGGAAGGTATGAGAGGTGCACAAAAACACAGCGATATAGGAGAAGTTATGAGAGGTGTGTGAAAACACAGCGATATTGGGGGAGGTATGAGAGGTGCATGAAAACACAGCGATATAGGGGAAGGTATGGAAGGTGCGCAAAAACAGGGCGATATAGGGGAAGGTATGAGAGGTGCGCAAGGCACAGCGATATAGGGGGAGGTATGAGAGGTGCACGAAAACACAGAAATATAGGGAACGTGATGAGATGTGCATGAAAACGCAGTGATATTAGGGAAGGTATGAGAGGTGCACAAAAACACAGCGATATAGGAGAAGTTATGAGAGGTGTGTGAAAACACAGCGATATAGGGGGAGGTATGAGAGGTGCATGAAAACACAGCGATATAGGGGAAGGTATGGAAGGTGCGCGAAAACAGGGCGATATAGGGGAAGGTATGAGAGGTACGCGAAGGCAGAGCAATATAAGGGATGCTATGGGATGTGCGCGAATACACAGCGATATAGGGGACGTTATGAGATGTGCATGAAAACATGGCAATATAGGGGAAGGTATAAGAGCTGCGCAAAAATACAGTGATATAGGAGAAGTTATGAGAGGTGCGTGAAAACACAGCGATATAATGGTAGCTATGAGAGGTGCACGAAAACACAGCGATATTGGGGAAGGTATGGGAGGTGCGCGAAAACAGGGCGATATAGTGGAAGCTATGGGATGTGCACGAAAACAGGGCGATATAGGGGATGCTATGAGAGGTGCGCGAAAACACCGTGGTATATGGGGAAGACATGAGAGGTGCGCAAAAACAGGGCAATATAGTGGAACCTATGGGATGTGCGCGAAACCACGGCGATACAGGGGAATGTATCAGAGGTGCGCGAAAACACGGCGATATAGGGGAAGCTATGAGTGGTAAGCAATAACACAGCGATAAAGTTGAAGTTATGGGATGTGCGCGAAAACAGGGCGATATAGAGGAAGGTATGAGCGGTGCGCGAAGGCACAGCGATATAGAGGATGCTATGGGAGGTGCGTGAATACACAGACATATAGGAGACGTTATGAAATGTGCATGAAAATACGGCGATATTGGGGAGCCATGAGAGGTGTGCGAAAATACGGCGAAAAAGGAGAAATTATGAGAGGTGCGTGAAAACACAGCGATATAGTGGAAGGTATGGAAGATGCGCGAAAACAGGGCGATATAGGGGAAGGTATGAGAGGTGCGCGAAGGCACAGCAATACAAGGGATGCTATGGGAGGTGCGCAAATACAGAGCGATATAGGGGACGTTATGAGATGTGCATGAAAACACATCAATATGGGGAAAGTTATGAGATGTGCGCAAAAATATATCGATATAGGGGAAGGTATGAGAGGTGCGCGAAAACAGCGATGTAGCTGAAGCTATGGGAATGCGCGAAAGCACAGCGATATAGGGGAGGGTATGAGATGTGCATGAGTACAGGGCGATAGTCGGGAATCCATGAGAGGTGTGCGAAAACACAGCGGTATAGGGGAATGTATGAGAGCTGCGTGAAAACACAGTGATATAGGGGAAGGTATTAGAGGAGCGCGAAAACAGTGCGATAGAGAGGAAGTTATGAGAGGTGCGTGAAAACCCAGCGACATTGGGGACTTTATGAGATGTGCATGAAAACATGGTGATATTGGGGAAGGTATGAGAGGTGTGCAAAAACTCAGCGGTAAACAGGAATGCATGCGAGGTGCACGAAAACAGCGATATAGGTGAAGGAATGGGAGGTGCGCGAAAGCACAGCGATATAAGGGAAGCTATGGGAGGTGCGCAAATATACAGCGATATAGAGGATGTTATGAGATGTGCATAACAACATGGCGATATAGGGGAAGCTATGAGAGGTGCGCAAAAACACGGCGATATAGGTGAATCTATGGGATGTGCGCGAAAAGACAGCTATATAGGGGAAGGTATGAGAGGTGCGCAAGGTACAGCGATATAGGGGGAGGTATGAGAGGTGCACGAAAACACAGAAATATAGGGGACGTGATGAGATGTGCATGAAAACGCAGTGATATTAAGGAAGGAATGAGAGGTGCACAAAAACACAGCGATTTAGGAGAAGTTATGAGAGGTGTGTGAAAACACAGCGATATAGAGGGAGGTATGAGAGGTGCATGAAAACACAGCGATATAGAGGAAGGTATGGAAGGTGCGCGAAAACAGGGCGATATAGGGGAAGGTGAGAGGTGCGCGAAGGCAGAACAATATAAGGGATGCTATGGGATGTGCGCGAATACACAGCGATATAGGGGACGTTATGAGATGTGCATGAAAACGCGGCAATATAAGGGAAGGCATAAGAGCTGCGCAAAAATACAGTGATATAGGAGAAGTTATGAGAGGTGCGTGAAAACACAGCGATATAAGGGTGGCTATGAGAGGTGCACGAAAACTCAGCGATATTGGGGAAGGTATGGGAGGTGCGCGAAAACAGTCAATATAGGGGAAGTTATGAGAGGTGCGCGAAGGCACAGCGATATAGGGGATGATATTAGAGGTGCGCGAAAACACCGTGATATAGGGGAAGACATGAGAGGTGCGCAAAAACAGGGCAATATAGTGGAACCTATGGGATGTGCGCGAAACCACGGCGATACAGGGGAATATATCAGAGGTGCGAGAAAGCACAGCGATATAGGGGACGCCATGGGACACGCGCAAAAAAACAGTGATATAGGGGACGGTATGAGAGGTGTGCGAGAACACGGCGATATAGGGGAAATTGTAACAGGTGCGCGAAAACATGGCAATACAGGAGAATGTATCAGAGGTCCGAGAAAACACAGCGATATAGGGGAATTAATGATAGGAGTGAAAACATAGCGATATAGGTGAAGACATGCCAGGTGCGCGAAAACACGGCGTTATAGCGTAAGGTATGAGAGGTGAGCAATAACACAGCGATCAAGGTGAAGCTATGGGATGTGCGCGACAACAGCGATGTAGGTGAAGCTATGGTAGGTGCGCCAAAACACAGCAATATAGGGGACGGTATGAGATGTGCATGAATACACGGCGATATTGGGGAAGCCATGAGAGGTGCCTGAAAACAAAGCGATATAGGGGAAGGTATGAGAGGTGTGCAAAAACACAGCGATATAGGAGAAGTTAAGAGAGGTGCGTGAAAACACAGCGATATAGGGGAAGGTATGAGAGGTTCACAAAGGCACAGCGATATAGGGGATGCTATGGGAGGTGCGCGAAAACACAGTGATATAGGAGACGGTATGAGTTGTGCATAGAAACATGGCGATATAGGGGGAGGTATGAGAGGTTCGCGTAAACACGGCGACATAGGGGAAAGTATGAGAGGTGCGCGAAAACTTGGCGTTACAGGGGAATACATCAGAGGTGCCAGAAAATACAACTATGTAGTGGAATACATGAGAGGTGCGCCAAAACAGGGCGATATAGGTGAATGAATGCGAGGAGCACGAAAACAGGGCGATATAGCGGAAGATATGAGAGGTGCGCGAAGGCACAGCGAAATAGGGGATGTTATGGGAGGTGCGCGAATACACAGCGATATAGGGGACGTTATGAGATGTGGATAACAATACGGCGATATAGGGGAAGTTATGAGAGGTGCGCAAAAACACGGCGATGTAGGGGAAGCTATGAGGGGTGAGCAATAACACAGCGATAAATGTGAATCTATGCGATGTGCGCGAAAAGACAGCGATATAGGGAAAGGTATGAGAGGTGTGTGAAAACACAGCGATATAGGGGACGGTACGAGATGTACATGAATACACGACGATAGTCGGGAAACCAGGAGAGTTGTGCGAAAACACAGCGATATAGGGGAAGTTATGAGAGGTGCGCGAAAACAGGGCGATATAGAGGAAGTTATGAGAGGTGAGCAAAAATACGGCGATATAGGGGACGTTATGAGATGTGCGCGAAAACAGGGCGATATAGAGGAAGTTATGAGAGGTGAGCAAAAATACGGCGATATAGGGGACGTTATGAGATGTGCATGAAAACACAGCGATATTCGGAAAGGTATGAGAGATGTACGAACGCACAGCGATATAGGGGACGGTATGAGATGTGTATGAAAACACGGGGATATATGGGAAGCTATGAGAGGTGCGCGTAAGCACGGCGATATAGGGGAAAGTATGAGAGGTGTGCGAAAACTTGGCGTTACAGGCGAATGCATCAGAGGTGCGAGAAAAGACAGCGATGTAGGGGAAGAAATTAGAAGTGCGCGAAAACGGCAATATAGTGGAAGCTATGGGATGTGTGCAAAAACAGGGCGATGTAGGGGAAGGTAAGAGAGCTGCGCGAAAGCACAGCGATATAGGGGACTCTATGGGACGTGCGCGAATACACAGTGATATAGGGGAAGGTATGAGAGATGTGTGAGAACACGACGATATAGGGAAAATTATGATAGGTGCGCGAAAACACGGCGATACGGGAGAATGTATCAGACGTGCGAGAAAACACAGCGATATAGGGGAAGTAATGAGAAGAGCAAAAACATAGCGATCTCGGTGAAGACATGAGAGGTGCACGAAAACACGGCGATATGGGGGAAGCTATGAGAGGTGAGCAAAAACACGGCGATACAGGGGAAGCTATGAGAGGTTAGCAATGACACAGCGATAAAGGTGAATCTATGGGATGTGTGTGAAAACACAGCGATATAGGGGACGCTATTGGACGTGCGCAAAAACACAGTGATATAGGGGAAGATATGAGAGGTGTGCGAGAACACGGCGATATAGGTGAAATTATGGGAGTTGAGCGAAAACTTGATACAGGGAACAGTATCAGAAGTGCGAGAACACAGACGATATAAGGGAAGTAATGAGAGGAGCGGAAACACAGCGATATAGGTGAAGACATGAGAGGTGCGCGAAAACACGGCGATATAGGGGAAGCTATGAGTGGTAAGCAATAACACAGCGATAAAGTTGAAGTTATGGGATGTGCGCGAAAACAGGGCGATATAGGGGAAGATATGAGAGGTACGCAAGAACACAGCGATGTATGCGAAGCCATGGGAGGTGCGCGGGAAACAGGGCGATATAGAGAAAGGTATCAGCGGTGCGCGAAGGCACAGCGATATAGGGGATGCTATGGGAGGTGAGTGAATACACAGACATATAGGAGACGTTATGAGATGTGCATGAAAATACGGCGATATTGGGGAAGCCATGAGAGGTGTGCGAAAATACAGCGATATAGTGGACGGTATGGGAGCTGTGCGAAAACAGGGCGACGTAGGGGAAGGTATGAGAGGTGCGCGAAGGCACAGCGATATATAGGAGATTAAGAGATGTGCATTAAAACACGGCGATATTGGGGAAGTCATGAGAGGTGTGCAAAAATACGGCGATATAGGAGAAATTATGAGAGGTACGTGAAAACACAGCGATATAGTGGAAGGTATGGAAGGTGCGCGAAAAAAGGGCGATATAGGGGAAGGTATGAGAGGTGCGCGAAGGCACAGCAATACAAGGGATGCTATGGGAGGTGCGCAAATACAGAGCGATATAGGGGACGTTATGAGATGTGCATGAAAACACAACAATATAGGGAAAGTTATGAGATGTGCGCAAAAATACATCGATATAGGGGAAGGTATGAGAGGTGCGCGAAAACACCGTGATATATGGGGAAGACATGAGAGGTGCACAAAAACAGGGCAATATAGTGGAACCTATGGGATGTGCGCGAAACCACGGCGATACAGGGGAATGTATCAGAGATGCGCGAAAACACGGCGATATAGGGGAAGCTATGAGTGGTAAGCAATAACACAGCGATAAAGTTGAATTTATAGGATGTGCGTGAAAACAGGGCGATATAGGGTAAGATATGAGAGGTGCACAAAAACACAGCGATGTATGCGAAGCCGTGGGAGGTGCGCGGGAAACAGGGCGATATAGAGGAAGGTATGAGCGGTGCGCGAAGGCACAGCGATATAGAGGATGCTATGGGAGGTGCGTGAATACACAGACATATAGGAGACGTCATGAGATGTGCATGAAAATACGGCGATATTGGGGAAGCCATGAGAGGTGTGCGAAAATACAGCGATATAGGGGACGGTATGGGAGGAGTGCGAAAACAGGGCGACGTAGGGGAAGGTATGAGAGGTGCGCGAAGGCACAGCGATATAGGGGATGCTATGGCAGGTGCGCGAATACACAGCGATATCTGGGACGTTAAGAGATGTGCATTAAAACACGGCGATATTGGGGAATTCATGAGAGGTGTGCAAAAATACGGCGATATAGGAGAAATTATGAGAGGTGCGTGAAAACACAGCGATATAGTGGAAGGTATGGAAGATGCGCGAAAACAGGGCGATATAGGGGAAGGTATGAGAGGTGCGCGAAGGCACAGCAATACAAGGGATGCTATGGGAGGTGCGCAAATACAGAGCGATATAGGGGACGTTATGAGATGAGCATGAAAACACATCAATATGGGGAAAGTTATGAGATGTGCACAAAAATACATCGATATAGGGGAAGGTATGAGAGGTGCGCGAAAACAGCGATGTAGGTGAAGCTATGGGAATGCGCGAAAGCACAGCGATATAGGGAAGGGTATGAGATGTGCATGAATACACGGCGATAGTCGGGAATCCATGAGAGGTGTGCGAAAACACAGCGGTATAGGGGAATGTATGAGAGCTGCGTGAAAACACAGTGATATAGGGGAAGGTATTAGAGGAGCGCGAAAACAGTGCGATAGAGAGGAAGTTATGAGAGGTGCGTGAAAACCCAGCGACATTGGGGACGTTATGAGATGTGCATGAAAACATGGTGATATTGGGGAAGGTATGAGAGGTGTGCAAAAACACAGCGGTAAACGGGAATACATGCGAGGTGCACGAAAACAGCGATATAGGTGAAGGAATGGGAGGTGCGCGAAAGCACAGCGATAAAAGGGAAGCTATGGGAGGTGCGCGAATATACAGCGATATAGAGTACGTTATGAGATGTGCATAACAACATGGCGATATAGGGGAAGCTATGAGAGGTGAGCAATAACACAGCGATAAAGGTGAATCGATGGGATGTGCGCGAAAAGACAGCGATATAGGGGAAGGTATGAGAGGTGCGCAAGGTACAGCGATATAGGGGTAGGTATGAGAGGTGCACGAAAACACAGAAATATAGGAGACGTGATGAGATGTGCATGAAAACGCAGTGATATTAAGGAAGGAATGAGAGGTGCACAAAAACACAGCGATTTAGGAGAAGTTATGAGAGGTGTGTGAAAACACAGCGATATAGAGGGAGGTATGAGAGGTGCATGAAAACACAGCGATATAGGGGAAGGTATGGAAGGTGCGCGAAAACAGGGCGATATAGGGGAAGATATGAGAGGTGCGCGAAGGCAGAGCAATATAAGGGATGCTATGGGATGTGCGCGAATACACAGCGATATAGGGGACGTTATGAGATGTGCATGAAAACGCGGCAATATAGGGGAAGGTATAAGAGCTGCGTAAAAATACAGTGATATAGGAGAAGTTATGAGAAGTGCGTGAAAACACAGCGATATAGGGGATGCTATGAGAGGTGCGCGAAAACACCATGATATAGGGGAAGACATGGGACACGCGCAAAAAAACAGTGATATAGGGGACGGTATGAGAGGTGTGCGAGAACACGGCGATATAGGGGAAATTGTAACAGGTGCGCGAAAACATGGCAATACAGGAGAATGTATCAGAGGTCTGAGAAAACACAGCGATATAGGGGAATTAATGATAGGAGCGAAAACATAGCGACATAGGTGAAGACATGCGAGGTGCGCGAAAACACGGCGATATAGGGTAAGCTATGAGAGGTGAGCAATAACACAGCGATCAAGGTGAAGCTGTGGGATGTGCGCGAAAACAGCGATGTAGATGAAGCTATGGGAGGTGCGCCAAAACACAGCGATATAGGGGATGGTATGAGATGTGCATGAATACACGGCGATATTGGGGAAGCCATGAGAGGTGCCTGAAAACACAGCGATATAGGGGAAGGTATGAGAGGTGTGCAAAAACACAGCGATATAGGTGAAGTTAAGATAGGTGGGTGAAAACACAGCGATATAGGGGAAGGTATGAGAGGTGCGCGTAAACACGGCGATATAGCGGAAAGTATGAGAGGTGCGCGAAAACTTGGCGTTACAGGGAATGCATCAGAGGTGCCAGAAAACACAGCTATGTAGTGAAATACATGAGAGGTGCGCGAAAGCAGGGCAATATAGTGGAAGCTATGGGATGTGCACGAAAACAGGGCGATATAGGGGAAGCAATGAGAGGTGCGCGAAAACACAGCGATATAGGGGACACAATGGGACGTGCGCGAAAACACAGTGATATAGGGGAAGTTATGAGAGGTGTGCGAGAACATGGCGATATAGGGGACATTATGAGAGGTGTGCGAAAACACGGCGATACGGGAGAATGTATCAGATGTGCGAGAAAACACAGCGATATAAGGGAAGTATTGAGAGGATCGAAAACATAGCGATCTAGGTGAAGACATGAGAGGTGCGTGAAAACATGTCGATGTAGTGGAAGCTATGAGAAGTGAGCAAAAACACAGCGATATAGGGGAATCTATGAGAGGTGAGCAATAACACAGCGATAAAGGTGAATCTATGGGATGTGCGCGAAAAGACAGCGATATAGGGGAAGTTATGAGAGGTGCGCAAGGCACAGCGATATAGGGGATGCTATGGGAGGTGCGTGAATACACAGCGATATAGGGGACGTGATGAGATGTGCATGAAAACGCAGTGATATTAGGGAAGGTATGAGAGGTGCACAAAACCACAGCGATATTGGAGAAGTTATGAGAGGTGTGCGAAAACACAGCGACACAGGGGAAGGTATGAAAGGTGCACGAAAACGCAGTGACAGAAGAGAAGGTATAGGAGGTGCGCGAAAACAGGGCGATATAGGGGAAGGTATGAGAGGTGCACGAAGGCACAGCGATATAGGGGATGCTATGGGAGGTGCGCAAATACACAGCTATATAGGAGACGGTATTGAGATGTGCATAAAAACATGGCGATATAGGGGGAGGTATGAGAGGTGCGCGTAAACACGGCGATTTAGGGGAAAGTATCAGAGGTGCGCAAAACATGGTGTTACAGGGGAATGCATCAGAGGTGCCAGAAAACACAGCGATGTAGTGGATGACATGTGAGGTGCGCGGAAACAGGGCAATATAGTGGAAGGTATGGGATGTGCGCGAAAACAGGGCGATATAGGGGAAGGTATGAGAGGTGCGCGAAGGCACAGCGATATAGGGGATGCTATGGGAGGTGCGCGAATACACAGCGATATAGGGGGCGTTATGAGATGTGCATAAAAACACGGCGATATAGGGGAAGTTATGAGAGGTGCGCAAAAATACAGCAATATAGGAGAAGTCATGAGTGGTGCCTGAAAACACAGCGATATAGGGGGAGGTATGAGAGGTACACGAAAACACAGCGATATAGGGGAAGGTATGGGAGGTGCTCGAAAACAGGGCGATATAGGGAAAGGTATGAGAGGTGTGCGAAGGCACAGCAATATAGGGGACGGTATGGGAGGTGGACGAAAGCACTGTGATATAGGGGAAGACATGAGATTTGCATGAAAACACAGCGATATAGGGGACGCTATTGGACGTGCGCGAAAACACAGCGATATAGGGGATGCTATGAGAGGTGCACGAAAACACCGTGATATTGGGGAAGACATGAGAGGTGCGCAAAAACAGGGCAATATAGTGGAACCTATGGGATGTGCGTGAAACCACGCCGATACAGGGGAATGTGTCAGAGGTGCGAGAAAACACAGCGATATAGGGGACGCTATGGGACATGCGCAAAAAAACAGTGATATAGGGGAAGTTATGAGCGGTGTGCGAGAACTCGGCGATATAGGGGAAATTGTAAGAGGTGCGCGAAAACATGGCAATACAAGAGAATGTATCAGAGGTGCGAGAAAACACAGCGATATAGGGGAATTAATGATAGGAGCAAAAACATAGCGATATAGGTGAAGACATGCGAGGTGCGCGAAAAAACGGCGATATAGGGTAAGCTATGAGAGGTGAGCAATAACACAGCGATATAGGGGACGGTATGAGATGTGCATGAATACACGGCGATATTGGGGAAGCCATGAGAGGTGCCTGAAAACACGGCGATATAGGGGAAGGTATGAGAGGTGTGCAAAAACACAGCGATATAGGAGAAGTTAAGAGAGGTGCGTGAAAACACAGCGATATAGGGGAAGGTATGAGAGGTGCATGAAGGCACAGCGATATAGGGGATGCTATGGGAGGTGCGCGAAAACACAGCGATACAGGAGACGGTATGAGTTGTGCATAAAAACATGGCGATATAGGGGGAGGTATGAGAGGTGCGCGTAAACATGGCGATATAGGGGAAAGTATGAGAGGTGCGCGAAAATTTGGCGTTGCAGGGGAATGCATCAGAGGTGCCAGAAAACACAGCTATGTCGTGGAATACATGAGAGGTGCGCGAAAGCAGGGCAATATAGTGGAAGCTATGGGATGTGCACGAAAACAGGGCGATATAGGGGAAGCTATGAGAGGTGCGCGAAAACACAGCGACATAGGGGACACAATGGGACGTGCGCGAAAACACAGTGATAAAGGGGAAGTTATGAGAGGTGTGCGAGAACGCGGCGATATTAGGGACATTATGAGAGGTGTGCGAAAACACGGCGATACGGGAGAATGTATCAGATGTGCGAGAAAACACAGCAATATAAGGGAAGTATTGAGTGGATCGAAAACATAGCGATCTAGGTGAAGACATGAGAGGTGCGCGAAAACATGTCGATGTAGTGGAAGCAATGAGAAGTGAGCAAAAACACAGCGATATAGGGGAATCTATGAGAGGTGAGCAATAACACAGCGATAAAGCTGAATCTATGGGATGTGCGTGAAAAGACAGCGATATAGGGGGAGGTATGAGAGGTGCACGTAAACACGGCGATTTAGGGGAAAGTATGAAAGGTGCGCGAAACTTGGTGTTACAGGGAAATGCATCAGAGGTGCCAGAAAACACAACGATGTAGTGAAAGACATGTGAGGTGCGCGGAAACAGGGCAATATAGTGGAAGGTATGGGATGTGCGCGAAAACAGGGCAACATAGGGGAAGGTATGAGAGGTGCGCGAAGGCACAGCGATATAGGGGATGCTATTGGAGATGCACGAATACACAGTGATATAGGGGACGTTATGAGATGTGCATAAAAACACGACAATATAGGGGAAGTTATGAGAGGTGCGCAAAAATACAGCAATACAGGGGAAGTTATGAGAGGTGCGTGAAAACACAGCGATATAAGGGAAGGTATGAGAGGTACACGAAAACACAGTGATATAGGGGAAGACATGAGAGGTGCGTGAAAACAGAGCGATATAGGGGACGCTATTGGATGTGCGCGAAAACACAGTGATATAGGGGAAGATATGAGAGGTGTGCGAGAACACGGCGATATAGGTGAAATTATGAGAGTTGCGCGAAAACACGTTGATACAGGGAAGTGTATCAGAAGTGAAAGAACACAGAGCGATATTGGGGAAGTAATGAGAGGAGCGGAAACACAGCGATATAGGTGAAGAAATGAGAGGTGCGCGAAAACACGGCGATATAGGGGAAGGTATGAGATGTGCGGAAAAACACAGCGATGTAGGCGAAGCCATGGGAGCTGCGCAAAAATACGGCGATATAGGAGAAATTATGAGAGGAGCGTGAAAACTCAGCGATATAGAGGGAGGTATGAGGGGTGCATGAAAACGAGGCGATATAGGGGAAGGTATGGAAGGTGCGCAAAAACGGGGCGATATAGGGGAAGGTATGAGAGGTGCGCGAAGGCACAGCAATACAAGGGATGCTATGGGAGGTGCGCGAAAACACAGCGATATAGGGGACGTTATGAGATGTGCATGACAACACGGCAATATAGGGGAAGGTATAAGAACTGCGCAAAAATACAGCGAATTAGGAGAAGTTATGATAAGTGCGTGAAAACACAGCGATATAAGGGTGGCTATGAGAGGTGCATGAAAAAACAGCAATATTGGGGAAGGTATGGGAGGTGCGCGAAAACAGGGCGATATAGGGGAAGTTATGAGAAGTGCGCGAAGGCACAGCGATATAGGGGATGCTATGAGAGGTGCACGAAAACACCGTGATATAGGGGAAGACATGAGAGGTGCGCAAAAACAGGGCAATATAGTGGAACCTGTGGGATGTGCGCGAAACCACGGCGATACAGGGGAATGTATCAGAGGTGCGAGAAAACACAGCGATATAGGGGACGCTATGGGACATGCGCAAAAAAACAGTGATATAGGGGAAGGTATGAGAGGTGTGCGAGAACTCGGCGATATAGGGGAAATTGTAAGAGGTGCGCGAAAACATGGCAATACAAGAGAATGTATCAGAGGTGCGAGAAAACACAGCGATATAGGGGAAGGTATGAGAGGTGCACGAAGGCACAGCGATATAGGGGATGTTATGGGAGGTGCGCGAAAACACAGCGATATAGGAGACGGTATGAGTTGTGCATAAAAACATGGCGATATAGGGGGAGGTATGAGAGGTGCACCTAAACATGGCGATATAGGGGAAAGTATGAGAGGTGCGCGAAAATTTGGCGTTACAAGGGAATGCATCAGAGGTGCAGAAAACACAGCTATGTCGTGGAATACATGAGAGGTGCGCGAAAGCAGGGCAATATAGTGGAAGCTATGGGATGTGCACGAAAACAGGGCGATATAGGGGGAAGCAATGAGAGGTGCGCGAAAACACAGCGATATAGGGGACACAATGGGACGTGCGCGAAAACACAGTGATATAGGGGAAGTTATGAGAGGTGTGCGAGAACATGGCGATATAGGGGGACATTATGAGAGGTGTGCGAAAACACGGCGATACGGGAGAATGTATCAGATGTGCGAGAAAACACAGCGATATAAGGGAAGTATTGAGAGGATCGAAAACATAGCGATCTAGGTGAAGACATGAGAGGTGCCGTGAAAACATGTCGATGTAGTGGAAGCTATGAGAAGTGAGCAAAAACACAGCGATATAGGGGAATCTATGAGAGGTGAGCAATAACACAGCGATAAAGGTGAATCTATGGGATGTGCGCGAAAAAAAAAAAAAAGACAGCGATATAGGGGAAGTTATGAGAGGTGCGCAAGGCACAGCGATATAGGGGATGCTATGGGAGGTGCGTGAATACACAGCGATATAGGGGACGTGATGAGATGTGCATGAAAACGCAGTGATATTAGGGAAGGTATGAGAGGTGCACAAAACCACAGCGATATTGGAGAAGTTATGAGAGGTGTGCGAAAACACAGCGATACAGGGGAAGGTATGAAAGGTGCACGAAAACGCAGTGACAGAAGAGAAGGTATAGGAGGTGCGCGAAAACAGGGCGATATAGGGGAAGGTATGAGAGGTGCACGAAGGCACAGCGATATAGGGGATGCTATGGGAGGTGCGCAAATACACAGCTATATAGGAGACGGTATTGAGATGTGCATTAAAACATGGCGATATAGGGGGAGGTATGAGAGGTGCGCGTAAACACGGCGATTTAGGGGAAAGTATCAGAGGTGCGCAAAACATGGTGTTACAGGGGAATGCATCAGAGGTGCCAGAAAACACAGCGATGTAGTGGATGACATGTGAGGTGCGCGGAAACAGGGCAATATAGTGGAAGGTATGGGATGTGCGCGAAAACAGGGCGATATAGGGGAAGGTATGAGAGGTGCGCGAAGGCACAGCGATATAGGGGATGCTATGGGAGGTGCGCGAATACACAGCGATATAGGGGGCGTTATGAGATGTGCATAAAAACACGGCGATATAGGGGAAGTTATGAGAGGTGCGCAAAAATACAGCAATATAGGAGAAGTCATGAGTGGTGCCTGAAAACACAGCGATATAGGGGGAGGTATGAGAGGTACACGAAAACACAGCGATATAGGGGGAAGGTATGGGAGGTGCTCGAAAACAGGGCGATATAGGGAAAGGTATGAGAGGTGTGCGAAGGCACAGCAATATAGGGGACGGTATGGGAGGTGGACGAAAGCACTGTGATATAGGGGAAGACATGAGATTTGCATGAAAACACAGCGATATAGGGGACGCTATTGGACGTGCGCGAAAACATAGCGATATAGGGGATGCTATGAGAGGTGCACGAAAACACCGTGATATTGGGGAAGACATGAGAGGTGCGCAAAAACAGGGCAATATAGTGGAACCTATGGGATGTGCGTGAAACCACGGCGATACAGGGGAATGTATCAGAGGTGCGAGAAAACACAGCGATATAGGGGACGCTATGGGACATGCGCAAAAAAACAGTGATATAGGGGAAGTTATGAGCGGTGTGCGAGAACTCGGCGATATAGGGGAAATTGTAAGAGGTGCGCGAAAACATGGCAATACAAGAGAATGTATCAGAGGTGCGAGAAAACACAGCGATATAGGGGAATTAATGATAGGAGCAAAAACATAGCGATATAGGTGAAGACATGCGAGGTGCGCGAAAAAACGGCGATATAGGGTAAGCTATGAGAGGTGAGCAATAACACAGCGATATAGGGGACGGTATGAGATGTGCATGAATACACGGCGATATTGGGGAAGCCATGAGAGGTGCCTGAAAACACGGCGATATAGGGGAAGGTATGAGAGGTGTGCAAAACACAGCGATATAGGAGAAGTTAAGAGAGGTGCGTGAAAACACAGCGATATAGGGGAAGGTATGAGAGGTGCATGAAGGCACAGCGATATAGGGGATGCTATGGGAGGTGCGCGAAAACACAGCGATACAGGAGACGGTATGAGTTGTGCATAAAAACATGGCGATATAGGGGGAGGTATGAGAGGTGCGCGTAAACATGGCGATATAGGGGAAAGTATGAGAGGTGCGCGAAAATTTGGCGTTGCAGGGGAATGCATCAGAGGTGCCAGAAAACACAGCTATGTCGTGGAATACATGAGAGGTGCGCGAAAGCAGGGCAATATAGTGGAAGCTATGGGATGTGCACGAAAACAGGGCGATATAGGGGAAGCTATGAGAGGTGCGCGAAAACACAGCGACATAGGGGACACAATGGGACGTGCGCGAAAACACAGTGATAAAGGGGAAGTTATGAGAGGTGTGCGAGAACGCGGCGATATTAGGGGACATTATGAGAGGTGTGCGAAAACACGGCGATACGGGAGAATGTATCAGATGTGCGAGAAAACACAGCAATATAAGGGAAGTATTGAGTGGATCGAAAACATAGCGATCTAGGTGAAGACATGAGAGGTGCGCGAAAACATGTCGATGTAGTGGAAGCAATGAGAAGTGAGCAAAAACACAGCGATATAGGGGAATCTATGAGAGGTGAGCAATAACACAGCGATAAAGCTGAATCTATGGGATGTGCGTGAAAAGACAGCGATATAGGGGGAGGTATGAGAGGTGCACGTAAACACGGCGATTTAGGGGAAAGTATGAAAGGTGCGCGAAACTTGGTGTTACAGGGAAATGCATCAGAGGTGCCAGAAAACACAACGATGTAGTGAAAGACATGTGAGGTGCGCGGAAACAGGGCAATATAGTGGAAGGTATGGGATGTGCGCGAAAACAGGGCAACATAGGGAAGGTATGAGAGGTGCGCGAAGGCACAGCGATATAGGGGATGCTATTGGAGGTGCACGAATACACAGTGATATAGGGGACGTTATGAGATGTGCATAAAAACACGACAATATAGGGGAAGTTATGAGAGGTGCGCAAAAATACAGCAATACAGGGGAAGTTATGAGAGGTGCGTGAAAACACAGCGATATAAGGGAAGGTATGAGAGGTACACGAAAACACAGTGATATAGGGGAAGACATGAGAGGTGCGTGAAAACAGAGCGATATAGGGGACGCTATTGGATGTGCGCGAAAACACAGTGATATAGGGGAAGATATGAGAGGTGTGCGAGAACACGGCGATATAGGTGAAATTATGAGAGTTGCGCGAAAACACGTTGATACAGGGAAGTGTATCAGAAGTGAAAGAACACAGAGCGATATTGGGGAAGTAATGAGAGGAGCGGAAACACAGCGATATAGGTGAAGAAATGAGAGGTGCGCGAAAACACGGCGATATAGGGGAAGGTATGAGATGTGCGGAAAAACACAGCGATGTAGGCGAAGCCATGGGAGGTGCGCAAAAATACGGCGATATAGGAGAAATTATGAGAGGAGCGTGAAAACTCAGCGATATAGAGGGAGGTATGAGGGGTGCATGAAAACGAGGCGATATAGGGGAAGGTATGGAAGGTGCGCAAAAACGGGGCGATATAGGGGAAGGTATGAGAGGTGCGCGAAGGCACAGCAATACAAGGGATGCTATGGGAGGTGCGCGAAAACACAGCGATATAGGGGACGTTATGAGATGTGCATGACAACACGGCAATATAGGGGAAGGTATAAGAACTGCGCAAAAATACAGCGAATTAGGAGAAGTTATGAGAAGTGCGTGAAAACACAGCGATATAAGGGTGGCTATGAGAGGTGCATGAAAAAACAGCAATATTGGGGAAGGTATGGGAGGTGCGCGAAAACAGGGCGATATAGGGGAAGTTATGAGAAGTGCGCGAAGGCACAGCGATATAGGGGATGCTATGAGAGGTGCACGAAAACACCGTGATATAGGGGAAGACATGAGAGGTGCGCAAAAACAGGGCAATATAGTGGAACCTGTGGGATGTGCGCGAAACCACGGCGATACAGGGGAATGTATCAGAGGTGCGAGAAAACACAGCGATATAGGGGACGCTATGGGACATGCGCAAAAAAACAGTGATATAGGGGAAGGTATGAGAGGTGTGCGAGAACTCGGCGATATAGGGGAAATTGTAAGAGGTGCGCGAAAACATGGCAATACAAGAGAATGTATCAGAGGTGCGAGGAAAACACAGCGATATAGGGGAAGGTATGAGAGGTGCACGAAGGCACAGCGATATAGGGGATGTTATGGGAGGTGCGCGAAAACACAGCGATATAGGAGACGGTATGAGTTGTGCATAAAAACATGGCGATATAGGGGGAGGTATGAGAGGTGCACCTAAACATGGCGATATAGGGGAAAGTATGAGAGGTGCGCGAAAATTTGGCGTTACAAGGGAATGCATCAGAGGTGCCAGAAAACACAGCTATGTCGTGGAATACATGAGAGGTGCGCGAAAGCAGGGCAATATAGTGGAAGCTATGGGATGTGCACGAAAACAGGGCGATATAGGGGAAGCAATGAGAGGTGCGCGAAAACACAGCGATATAGGGGACACAATGGGACGTGCGCGAAAACACAGTGATATAGGGGGAAGTTATGAGAGGTGTGCGAGAACATGGCGATATAGGGGACATTATGAGAGGTGTGCGAAAACACGGCGATACGGGAGAATGTATCAGATGTGCGAGAAAACACAGCGATATAAGGGAAGTATTGAGAGGATCGAAAACATAGCGATCTAGGTGAAGACATGAGAGGTGCGTGAAAACATGTCGATGTAGTGGAAGCTATGAGAAGTGAGCAAAAACACAGCGATATAGGGGAATCTATGAGAGGTGAGCAATAACACAGCGATAAAGGTGAATCTATGGGGATGTGCGCGAAAAGACAGCGATATAGGGGAAGTTATGAGAGGTGCGCAAGGCACAGCGATATAGGGGATGCTATGGGAGGTGCGTGAATACACAGCGATATAGGGGACGTGATGAGATGTGCATGAAAACGCAGTGATATTAGGGAAGGTATGAGAGGTGCACAAAACCACAGCGATATTGGAGAAGTTATGAGAGGTGTGCGAAAACACAGCGATACAGGGGAAGGTATGAAAGGTGCACGAAAACGCAGTGACAGAAGAGAAGGTATAGGAGGTGCGCGAAAACAGGGCGATATAGGGGAAGGTATGAGAGGTGCACGAAGGCACAGCGATATAGGGGATGCTATGGGAGGTGCGCAAATACACAGCTATATAGGAGACGGTATTGAGATGTGCATTAAAACATGGCGATATAGGGGGAGGTATGAGAGGTGCGCGTAAACACGGCGATTTAGGGGAAAGTATCAGAGGTGCGCAAAACATGGTGTTACAGGGGAATGCATCAGAGGTGCCAGAAAACACAGCGATGTAGTGGATGACATGTGAGGTGCGCGGAAACAGGGCAATATAGTGGAAGGTATGGGATGTGCGCGAAAACAGGGCGATATAGGGGAAGGTATGAGAGGTGCGCGATGGCACAGCGATATAGGGGATGCTATGGGAGGTGCGCGAATACACAGCGATATAGGGGGCGTTATGAGATGTGCATAAAAACACGGCGATATAGGGGAAGTTATGAGAGGTGCGCAAAAATACAGCAATATAGGAGAAGTCATGAGTGGTGCCTGAAAACACAGCGATATAGGGGGAGGTATGAGAGGTACACGAAAACACAGCGATATAGGGGAAGGTATGGGAGGTGCTCGAAAACAGGGCGATATAGGGAAAGGTATGAGAGGTGTGCGAAGGCACAGCAATATAGGGGACGGTATGGGAGGTGGACGAAAGCACTGTGATATAGGGGAAGACATGAGATTTGCATGAAAACACAGCGATATAGGGGACGCTATTGGACGTGCGCGAAAACATAGCGATATAGGGGATGCTATGAGAGGTGCACGAAAACACCGTGATATTGGGGAAGACATGAGAGGTGCGCAAAAACAGGGCAATATAGTGGAACCTATGGGATGTGCGTGAAACCACGGCGATACAGGGGAATGTATCAGAGGTGCGAGAAAACACAGCGATATAGGGGACGCTATGGGACATGCGCAAAAAAACAGTGATATAGGGGAAGTTATGAGCGGTGTGCGAGAACTCGGCGATATAGGGGAAATTGTAAGAGGTGCGCGAAAACATGGCAATACAAGAGAATGTATCAGAGGTGCGAGAAAACACAGCGATATAGGGGAATTAATGATAGGAGCAAAAACATAGCGATATAGGTGAAGACATGCGAGGTGCGCGAAAAAACGGCGATATAGGGTAAGCTATGAGAGGTGAGCAATAACACAGCGATATAGGGGACGGGTATGAGATGTGCATGAATACACGGCGATATTGGGGAAGCCATGAGAGGTGCCTGAAAACACGGCGATATAGGGGAAGGTATGAGAGGTGTGCAAAAACACAGCGATATAGGAGAAGTTAAGAGAGGTGCGTGAAAACACAGCGATATAGGGGAAGGTATGAGAGGTGCATGAAGGCACAGCGATATAGGGGATGCTATGGGAGGTGCGCGAAAACACAGCGATACAGGAGACGGTATGAGTTGTGCATAAAAAACATGGCGATATAGGGGGAGGTATGAGAGGTGCGCGTAAACATGGCGATATAGGGGAAAGTATGAGAGGTGCGCGAAAATTTGGCGTTGCAGGGGAATGCATCAGAGGTGCAGAAAACACAGCTATGTCGTGGAATACATGAGAGGTGCGCGAAAGCAGGGCAATATAGTGGAAGCTATGGATGTGCACGAAAACAGGGCGATATAGGGGAAGCTATGAGAGGTGCGCGAAAACACAGCGACATAGGGGACACAATGGGACGTGCGCGAAAACACAGTGATAAAGGGGAAGTTATGAGAGGTGTGCGAGAACGCGGCGATATTAGGGACATTATGAGAGGTGTGCGAAAACACGGCGATACGGGAGAATGTATCAGATGTGCGAGAAAACACAGCAATATAAGGGAAGTATTGAGTGGATCGAAAACATAGCGATCTAGGTGAAGACATGAGAGGTGCGCGAAAACATGTCGATGTAGTGGAAGCAATGAGAAGTGAGCAAAAACACAGCGATATAGGGGAATCTATGAGAGGTGAGCAATAACACAGCGATAAAGCTGAATCTATGGGATGTGCGTGAAAAGACAGCGATATAGGGGGAGGTATGAGAGGTGCACGTAAACACGGCGATTTAGGGGAAAGTATGAAAGGTGCGCCGAAACTTGGTGTTACAGGGAAATGCATCAGAGGTGCCAGAAAACACAACGATGTAGTGAAAGACATGTGAGGTGCGCGGAAACAGGGCAATATAGTGGAAGGTATGGGATGTGCGCGAAAACAGGGCAACATAGGGGAAGGTATGAGAGGTGCGCGAAGGCACAGCGATATAGGGGATGCTATTGGAGGTGCACGAATACACAGTGATATAGGGGACGTTATGAGATGTGCATAAAACACGACAATATAGGGGAAGTTATGAGAGGTGCGCAAAAATACAGCAATACAGGGGAAGTTATGAGAGGTGCGTGAAAACACAGCGATATAAGGGAAGGTATGAGAGGTACACGAAAACACAGTGATATAGGGGAAGACATGAGAGGTGCGTGAAAACAGAGCGATATAGGGGACGCTATTGGATGTGCGCGAAAACACAGTGATATAGGGGAAGATATGAGAGGTGTGCGAGAACACGGCGATATAGGTGAAATTATGAGAGTTGCGCGAAAACACGTTGATACAGGGAAGTGTATCAGAAGTGAAAGAACACAGAGCGATATTGGGGAAGTAATGAGAGGAGCGGAAACACAGCGATATAGGTGAAGAAATGAGAGGTGCGCGAAAACACGGCGATATAGGGGAAGGTATGAGATGTGCGGAAAAACACAGCGATGTAGGCGAAGCCATGGAGGTGCGCAAAAATACGGCGATATAGGAGAAATTATGAGAGGAGCGTGAAAACTCAGCGATATAGAGGGAGGTATGAGGGTGCATGAAAACGAGGCGATATAGGGGAAGGTATGGAAGGTGCGCAAAAACGGGGGCGATATAGGGGAAGGTATGAGAGGTGCGCGAAGGCACAGCAATACAAGGGATGCTATGGGAGGTGCGCGAAAACACAGCGATATAGGGGACGTTATGAGATGTGCATGACAACACGGCAATATAGGGGAAGGTATAAGAACTGCGCAAAAATACAGCGAATTAGGAGAAGTTATGAGAAGTGCGTGAAAACACAGCGATATAAGGGTGGCTATGAGAGGTGCATGAAAAAACAGCAATATTGGGGAAGGTATGGGAGGTGCGCGAAAACAGGGCGATATAGGGGAAGTTATGAGAAGTGCGCGAAGGCACAGCGATATAGGGGATGCTATGAGAGGTGCACGAAAACACCGTGATATAGGGGAAGACATGAGAGGTGCGCAAAAACAGGGCAATATAGTGGAACCTGTGGATGTGCGCGAAACCACGGCGATACAGGGGAATGTATCAGAGGTGCGAGAAAACACAGCGATATAGGGGACGCTATGGGACATGCGCAAAAAAACAGTGATATAGGGGAGGTATGAGAGGTGTGCGAGAACTCGGCGATATAGGGGAAATTGTAAGAGGTGCGCGAAAACATGGCAATACAAGAGAATGTATCAGAGGTGCGAGAAAACACAGCGATATAGGGGAAGGTATGAGAGGTGCACGAAGGCACA